>NW_009259796.1:2395008-2397365 GCF_000687185.1 Egretta garzetta | reverse complement strand
TGTCCCCCAGCCCAGCACGGACAGCAGCTGAATTGACTGAAGATCAAGAAAAATTTCAGAAGTGCTAGGAACTAGTGTGCACTAACATACCTTTAACATGTTAGATGAACTGCAAAAGCAACTAATTGATGTTCAGATGCAACTGGCTTAAGAGATCTAAGTTCCATTGTGAACAAACAGTCAAAACAATATAATTTCCTTCCTCCACCACCCCCCTTTTTGTTTTTGTTGTTGTTTTCTAAACTAAAGTACACAAGAAAGCCTGACTATTTCATAACAGGTGACTGATGTGGTATCCCTGCTTCCCAGCATTGATTTGGCTTCTCCTCTTCCCATTTTGTTGTTATTTTTAGGGGTTTTGTTTGTTTTTAAGTGCTATGTTGAAAAGTAAGGGCACAGTGAATGACACAGTTCCAGTAAAACATACATTGTAAAAGCAATTCCAGGAAACATAAACTTAAGGAATGAAAGTAGTATAGGCCTATGACAAGTAAATTGCATGACTGTGGGGTATAGTTCAATTCTACATCAAGAAAAATCCTGTTGTACAGCTGAAAAATTTAATTTCATTCCCCATAGCCTGAAAATATTTTTTTCTGATGTTTGAGAGAATTGTAATTGCAAGAGTATAAAACCACATCTATCTTGTCATTTACTTGGTTCTGGTGTGGGCAGAATATTATCACATAAAGACCTGCTGTACCCTGAAGAGCTTCCTGGCATAGCTGGGATTGCTGTCCCCTTACTGACACCAACAGTTTTATTTCATACTTTTTTCAGTGAGAAAACTTAAGAAGGTCTTTCTTTTTGCTTGTAGGTCTGGCAAACAATAGCTTATGTATTTGTGATCCATATCCCTTTCTCTTTTTAATGCCATTATATATTTTAACCTGTGAGAGCTTGAGACACCATCACTGGATACAGACCGTCTTTGCTGAGAGGCGAGATGATCTGTTGGTCTAGGCAGGAAGACAACCTCCCTCCTTTCTGCTCCAAGATCTAGAGCAAGATTCTTAGGAGCCCATCCTTTAGCGGCTCCAAATGCCTAGAAGAATACAGGCTCAAGATGGGTAAAAAGAGGATGTTGGAGAATCAGTCAAATCTGTACTCAACTCCAAGCAAAATGGACTTACCTTGTTTACTTCCTCTAGCCTTGTAGTTAGCTTTTTTGTTAGAAAATGAGAGAAGTACGGAATTACGAACCATGCCTTAAGAAAGACAAAAAAAAACCCACAACAAAACCAGAACAAAACACTAGAGAATCCAGCTCCAAGTATAAAATTTAACTGTATCTTAGTCGGAAACCAGCCACTGCAACCACTAAATAAAAAGCTATATAAATGGTATGTCAGGTAAGAGAGACCATAGTGAAGCTACAGAAATTACTTTTTATATAAAGCAGCAGATATGGAATGAAAACAGGAATTGCTTCATTTTGGAGGCAGATCTAAATGCCGATAATTACTGCCAAGTGAAACCTGGAGATACTAAATAAATGCCCTGGTCTAGAAAAGCATCAAGCACCCAGCAGAGGTTTCTTTGCCTAAAGGCAAGTAGTCATATTTTAAAATTTTATTGCAGTCACTAAGCCAAAAAGTAGAGAAAGCCAAGAGCTGTGGATGTGGAGGGCAATTTAATATTCAGATCTAAACACTTCTTTCCACTATCAGTAACTACAGCCCTGAAAGCAGTTAGTTGGTGTTTCTGCTCTTAATATGAAATATTTGCAGCCCAGCAAAATTAGCGCTCTTTGAGTCACCACAAACACAAAGTAAAATAAATGATCCAGCTTTCCCCAGAATAATGAAATAAAAAGAAAACAACCAACTTTGTACAACTTTAAACAATGATCTATTTCACCTCTATGACTCCGCTCTTTATGTTAGCATCCCACCCTGAATACAAATCAAGATTATAACTCAGATTTTAATCAGGAAATTAATTAGTAAGAAATGAGAAAGTGAATGAAAGAAGAAAAAACACATCATATTGTGCATTAGACTTTTTAAACCTGACAATTGCACTTTACGATTTCATTTCCATGGTAATACAAAATATCCACTTAGCTGATTGAATCATTTGGCAGGAACAGATTTAATTCCTTAACAAAATAACTCTAGTGTAGTGATATATAAGATGTTTAACAAAGGTGCTTTACTTTTTATCTTCAGGCAGTTCTGTTTTTGTTCTTTTTAATGAAAACTTGATTAGGAATGACTTTGGAATACAAAGGCAAGAGACTGATTGCCACATTCATATTGATCAGCTTGAAAACTATGGAGATTACATTTTCAAATTTCAGACCAGAAAACAAGATGGGAGCTCATTTAGAGCGTTGCTTCAGAATTTGTATACAC
>NW_009259796.1:2358456-2394952 GCF_000687185.1 Egretta garzetta | reverse complement strand
ATCTCCACCCCACCCCCCCCCCCACCCTTTGCTCTTGTTTGGAGCAGGATTTTTATTTTTTTAAGCAGCAGCTGAAAATTAATGACTTGGTTCTAGTTTTTCTTATGCTCACTTTGAAGTCTCTTGGGTCAACTCACTTTTTTTTTTTCTTTTTAATGATTTTTAGATTGTCATAAATAAGTTCAGTGAATAACAAATTACACAGAACACACTTCCCCCCAGTCTTTCATGGGCAATAAGATCTTCCTCTTCCCCCCACCCTCCCCCCAAGGCAGACAGGCAATATCACTAGTCTTTTCCATGATAAAATTTTTTCAATACATGATTTTGGTCATGGCTCACTACCAGCATTACATTTATTACCATAATTGTGAACGGAATTTAGTCTTTAATTTACATTTTGACTTTTTGAGAATAAATTAAATTATCCTTCCATTCAAAGGGCCAGTTCATAGCATGTGGCCCTCAGGAGGTAAAAAGCTTAAGAAAGAGGCCACTGAAGCATAGTCTTTGTGCCTTTTCTTTACATAAACATGATTTTAAGTCCATTTATGAGGATCTAACTGTGGGACTGGATTTTGTTTGCAGAATAATTAATAAAAAGACTTTCTCCACTGTGAATATCTGTTTAACTACAAATAAGCTGGATGCTCCATTACAAAAAATATTTAAGAGTAGAACTGTTATCACAGGGATTACACGCTCTGCCACAAGATGAAATAGGAATTTTTTTTTTTTTAAGTTAAACATATTTTGCCATTATTCAGTTAATCAAATGTGCTGGTTTTGACTGGGACAGAGTTAATTTTCTTCAAAGCAGCTAGCTGGTTTGGATTTGTGCTGGAAACAGCATTGCTAACCCAGGGATAGTTTTTTTTTCCTGCTGAGCAGTGCTGACACAGAGCCAAGGCCTTTTCTGCCCCTCACCCCACCCCACCAGCGAGAAGGCTGGGGGGGCACAAGAAGCTGGGAGGGGGCACAGCTGGGACAGCTGACCCCAACTGACCAAAGGGATATCCCATGCCGTATGACGTCATGCTCAGCATATGAGGCTGCAGGAAGAAGGAGGAAGGGTGTGGTGTTTAGAGTGATGGCTTTCCTTGTGCGTGTGGCTTTTGCTTTACTTCTTAAACTGTCCTTACCTCAACTCACTTTTACCCTTCCAATTCTCTCCCCCATCCCACCCGGGGGGAGTGAGTGAGCAGCTGTGTGGGTCTCAGTTGCCAGCTGGGGTTAAACCACAAAATCAAGTTAAGCATCAAACGGCAACTGGAAATTTTAAACAGTAGTAAAACTTGAACTTCATGGATTAATTGAAACTAAAACCAAGTCAGCTTGATGTTCATTGTTGGTAATGTTCTGCACCACTGGTAAGAAGCCAGAAATACTACATCTTGTTTATGGTATATAACGTGCCACTGTGTGCACAAAACAGAAGAGCTTTTTCTCTTCTCCTAGACAAACATGACAGCATTTAGGCTCTGGCGAGGCTAAAACAACTTAGTCAATTAGTTTCCGTAGGCTGTACTCACATCGAAGCTGGGAACACTGCCACCAATTGGTTATATTCAGCAAAACACAGTTATCATGAAGCTTTTATTTTAATTAGTAAAGTTTCATAACAAAAATTATTTAGTCTTTTTTCTCAATTGAGTGGCTCAAGCTTAGTGAATGATTTGTTAGTCTGCTTTTCTCATTCTTCCTTAATAAAGCAATAAATAAATATCATAGGTATTGAATGACATAGCTGAAAAGCAGATTTGTGATAATGCCTCATTATTGGCTTCAGTGAACTCCATGGATGTGGTTTATCTATTGCCACCATTTCTTCCAGTATTTCTATGCCCATTGCCCTGAACAAAAACAGACATGATACTTGAAATAAATGCATGATTTTTGCTTGTCACTTTGTTCTTGAAAGCATTTTTTACAGATCAAAAAGTGTCAAATTGAAGTTTGATTATATTGCTTTAAAAAAAAAAAAGTGGTGACCTTATTTCAAATCTGACCAAAATACTTGTCCCACAAAAGTACATAAACATCTAAAGCAGCCCCTTAACATAAATAGGTAGGAGTCATTCCCTCTAAATGTATATTTGATTAACTATTTTTTTAATGAAGTTGATCAATTTTCCAGCTCCTGCTTACATTTGGGACTCAGATTAAGATGATCCCAATAGCCCTCATACTAACATCAAATACAGAAACTACTTATGCTACTAAATAGTTCCCTTTTTATAAATCTAAGAATAGAATAAGGGTTTTCAGGGCAATTTCACCCTGAGAGATCATAAACTTACTTAGCCATCATGATCCTCCTCTTGCTTTTTTCATAACATTATTTCCCAGAACTCGGTTCCCTTCCTCAAATGCTTAACTTCTATTGGAGCATGACCAAATTAAAAGCCTGCAAACAAAGAGCATATGTGGTTGACTGAATTCAGTGCCCAAATGATGCAGAATTGCCAGGACCTGTAGTGGTTCTTTAGCATTCTCTGATTTTCCCAGAGACCATCTGTAAATGTAAGTAATGATTACATACTGATTTTACTATTGCTCCAAACCACTGACACCAACATTTTCTGGAATCTAGAACTATTTCAAGTACAACCATCACTTCCTACTTAAAATTACATTTCAAGATTACCGTAAGCTATTTCTTATTCACATAATGCAGGCCTGGTTAATTTTGCATTATTTATTCTTTTATGTTATTGTGTTACAGTCAGTGTTACAAAACCCTTATGTCTATGCTCTATCTTATTTTAATACTTTTTTTAATCAATTAACCAAACCTTAAATTGAGTGAGAATATCCTATAAAGTTAGTTTTGACACTAATGTCCATCAGAAAGTCATGCTAATTGCCTCAGATCTCTATCCCTCTTAACTGTGTTCATCCAGAACAGTCTTAGAGAGCTCGTTATTTCCACAGCCATAATGGCTGATTATAATATTCAGGTAAATAATCCTGTTTACCCTTGCAAAATACTATGGGAACATCAGTCTTCTTCCAGAACTCTGAAGCTCTACTGCCCCAGGAGATCCAGGGAGAAGAAACAGACACACACACACCCCACCCCCCCCCCAAAAAAAACACCTAACCCACCACCACTACCACGAAATCCAGAGGACTCCTTTGGTGTTTCTCTAAATCCCTTGGATACCCGGTATCTGCATCTGCTAATATGAAAAGAATTTAACTTTAGCAGCTACAATTCAGTGTCATGAATCAGTAATTCACCTGACTTGAGTGAACCTTATTACTGCCGTATTCTAAGGATATATAATTATATATCACGTGCTTCACCCCTTCACATCAGAAATGTTTACATTCTATAAAATGTCTCCTATACTACCATCAACAGTTTTACGTTTGACAGCAAAATAGTAATTAGGATTTCATTTGTTCCCAATATACTTTGAAACTATATTTTACAGTCTAACTCTGCTCATCCTGGATTCTTCATAGTACCATCTCACTTATTTAATTGCTACAGAGAATTGATAGAGGAATGAGAAAGTGAACATTTACATGAATAGTGAGATATGCATTTATAGTAAGGTTAAAAAGATCAGGTGTGTGATAGGTAGATGTGAGAGTGAACGAAGCAGGAATTATCAGTATGACATCTAGAACAAGATAATCTGAGTACCATTTCTGGCTTGACAAGCCAGTAGTCAGATCCATGATGACTACGATTACTAAGCTCAAAGGTCTTAAAAATATTGACAAGGCTTCCAGAGAAGTCTAAATAATGTTAAATGCATGTAAAAAACACCAAACAAACACAGACTCATTCTATTCATTTCTTACTCACATATGCAAAGAAAACTATGATTTTGAAAATAAAGATGTTTTCAAACTGACAGTCTGACTTTTTCCTTTAAAATTTAAAGTTAGCCTGGGTCTTCTTTCCATACCTTTCAAATGTAGTGAAAGCCATTTTGCATACCATGCTTTGCTCCTTCTAGCACAGCTAACACTGGGGAAGAGCAGGGAAGAACTGGACTGTATTACTCTCACCTAAGGACAAACACCCTCATCCTCCTCCATAATCAATGGAGGCAGACAAGCACCTGCACAGCATGCTTCAGCTACCCACAGATCTGAAAAGCCTCTGAAAGCACCTACCATTCTTTACTGATTTAGCAAATGCTCCTAATTTAGGTGCCATAGTTAGATGCCAACATTTTGGTGGTTACTGACATTAATAAGTCATTATCAGCCCTGGGCAAAAATATTCTGGCAGCTCTGTTAAATGCTCTGGTAGATTTGCAATACAGTTTTCTTTAAATCTGACATCTCTCTCTTGACCACAACTTCTCCTGAAATATGTTTTCCAGTTTCATCATATATAATGTATAAGGACAGATATTAAATGGAAGCTCAGCTTCTAATAATGAGAATATCAAGGACTGAAGCCAACTTTTGTTGTTTTCTAAACACAAGTCACAAGTGCACTTTTTTCCAAGGGTTTTCATTTTAGAGTAATAAAAAACAGGCACCCAAAGTAACTCGCCTCTCAGTGCACAATCCCAGATCTGTGAAGTATCTTTGGCCACAAGACTGTTTGTATTAATCATTCTGCGCTCAGAATCCAGTCACTCCAAAGGATGCATATCTGCACAGTCACATGTAAAATTCAGCTAAATCTGTGAAAATGGAAAACATCCAGGCCTGGCATCAGAAAATCCTCTGCCATGAACTGCCTTCCAAGCAGGAAGGAGATTTGGCTACATTTCGGAAGGAAATTGCACTCTGAAATAATTAAACCTACCCCTCCCCCTCCCAGCAGGTTGAAGACAGTACATAGTGATTACATAAAGCAATATTTTATAAGTTTTATTTCATGTCAGCATTGAAGAATAAAAATGCTGCCATTTGACAATGACTACCACTTTCACGTGGTTAGCCTTAAAGCATAAAATAACTCTTCTGCACCACCACCACCCCAAGTTATACCACACTAAAAAACCCCCAGCCGATGCCAATTCAGGTAAGATGAACATTACAGTATATCTCCTGATTCATAGGCACAGCCTGTTGGGCTGAAAGGGACCTATTGCTCAGCATATGCTCCATCCAACCATATCATGCTGCACATAATTTTGTATGAACCTGAAACTATAAAGACTTTGCAAAAAGGCAATACAAGAAAGAGTGATTTGATTAGCTCTCAACCTTCTCTTTTTCTACCACGGCTTTAATGAGTTCCCTAG
Organism: Egretta garzetta; assembly: GCF_000687185.1. Classification (NCBI taxonomy): domain Eukaryota; kingdom Metazoa; phylum Chordata; class Aves; order Pelecaniformes; family Ardeidae; genus Egretta; species Egretta garzetta. The sequence continues at coordinate 2,389,730 of NW_009259796.1, read as the reverse complement.
CAACCTGCCCAGGCTCAAAGCAAGTAGGACAGGAGACAGGCACCTGGAAAGAGCACTGGGTATGATGTATCCAGGAGACAGAGGAATAACAGAAATACTGCAAGGAGAGCTAACAGTTCTCTTCATAATCAGCTTGGTTTGAGAAAGATGAGATTTCTCAAATACCTGTCCTGTGATGAGAGCATATGAGTGTTACAAAATTTTACAAATTCTTTCTACGCACATGTTGCCCTCAGCCTCTCTCCATCAGCGTATTTAACTCATCCTCACCTGTATTATTGTCTTTCTTTTTATTTTCAGAACCATTTTTACCATGAAAAACAGCGTTGTATTTCAATAATGTTAAAAAATTTTCCAATTTTGCAGCACTGAAGAGTGAAATAGTATTTCCTTAGATTTTTCAAAAAGTTGTATAAAGCATTCAAAATTACTACCTCAGCCATTTCTGAGGCAATTCACATCCAGGAGAAAAACAGCTGTTATTTATGAGCACATTGAAGCAATGCCGTAAACACAAAGTTTACAGAAACACAAAGAACCCCACCTTATTTGACTTGGAGAAATCACTAAGCCCAACACTCATGCTCTCACAAAACACACTACAGTACCTCACAGCAAGTAGAGTAAGGTCTCTTCACTCCTGTCAGCGCAAGTAGTTTGTATGCATAAAGCTGGCCAAAACCTCCAAAACTGGTCTTAAAAATCAAAATTAAGTTGTAAGAAAGCTTATTGCAGGCCCCCTGCACATGTATAGGAGGACCATAAGGCATAAATAAGCTCCCATCATCAGCCTCGGAAAAATAGTCAGCTCTTCATATAGACCCTTGACACTAGCTGGAAAGTCTATCATATAAGGACATATCCAATACTGAGTTCTCTGTGAGGGAGCAACTGTCCTCTCATCCCTTCATTACACATTAATACCCATAGCATCCACTGCCAAGAAGGGCCACCATTGCTCTAATATCTAGAGACATCCAGCAGGGAGATGAGCCCTGTCCAAGACACACTAAGCTACTTCAAAAGGAAAATACTGGCACCAGACTAGTGGAAACTTTTATCCGGATTAAAATACTTTAATTGAATACTTTTATTGCTAGGTATAGTGAGAGCAGGGGTTGATTTCAGAGACCTACCTTTGCATAAATGCAACAGAACCCATGATAGGTTGCTCCTTTACTGTGCTACTCTGTGGCAGCAACAGCACAAGCCAAGAGAACCAGCTTGGGCAAGAGCAGGTGGTGAGTGTCAGGCCCCACCAGGAGCACAGACCCAAGCTGTTGCATGCTAGATCACTGCCTTGAGCAGGTTAGGCTAAGTCATCCCAGCTGAGAGCAAGGGATGGCCAAAGGAGGTCATTGCTTTGCTCATGTACATGCGTAGGAACAATGAGCTTTTATGTAGTCTTCCAAATGATGCTACACCTTTCAGTTACTGAACTTACCATGTTACCTGCAGGCTTACTGCTTTGCTTGGAGCAGCACTGGCATTCTGAGTACCTGGGACAGGAACCCAGAGATAAGTATGGCACATCAAAAGCAGAGAAATAATGTCAAGGGTCCTGCTTTTATTAGAAACTAGATGTTCTGAGAATCATCAGCTACTTACACTAAATATCTATGCTTTGAAATCACAAAGTGTTTGTTAAGGAAGCAAAGTATCCTGTCAAAAATACCCTTCTCTATGGCCCAACTAGAATTCATTAGCAGTGTTTCTGCCTTAACACATTACTGCAGAACAACGCAGTGCGCAGTACCAAGCAATAACAAATTTCTCAACACACATGTACACCCAATGTATCTAGACCACAGCTTAAGAGAGACATCATGTAGTTTCTTCTCTTCAGAGTTTAAGGCACTTTCTAGCTGACTCATCTTTTTCAGGCCATAAAAATGCTACTCCCCCTAGCTCTGCAACAGAGATCGTAAAACTTAAAGGAGAAAAGTAGAGTGAAATAGGAATGCAGGAAATATATCTCTTCTTCTGAGCACCACCAAGTCAGGTGTTCAAGACCATGGCTCCCTGGTAGTAAAGCAATGCAATAACCAGGCAGAAATTCAGGATAAGCTTTACTGACCATGATGAAATACCAGTATCATAAAAAGAAAAAAGCTTGTGTTTAGTGGAAGCCTACCCTGTTCCCTCATTCTTTTAAAGAAGACTTTGGGACTATCAAAGCCATCTGTGCAGCTGAGTTATACTGCAAAAAATTACACCCCAAATTAGCTGTAGGCTGAAGATCAGTAAGTGCATGTGCATGGCTAATGACTGAATAAATAATGCTGAAAATCTTGGAGGGAAAACTGGAATAGGGCTCAGAATTTCTGTTTTATTGATTATGTATATGTAAGGTTAAGATATACATATCAGTGGCAGGTTTTTACAAAAACTAGATACTCAAAATGTTTTTTAGACACAGAAAATAGTCTGTTTAATGAACCCAGATCACAGCCATTTAAAAACAATTAGAAATCATTTTAGAAGACTGGTGCAGTAAATTCAATTTAGAAAGTGTGGCATTTCGATCAGCTTACTCACAATTAATGAATACAACAACATAGCCACTGAAAGCCAACTCCTAAGAGTAAAAAAGAAGTTTGATAGACATCAGTGGATTAGACAGCATTAGAAATATTTTACCAGGAATACAAGTTTTCATAGTGGTTCTCCCTTTGGATTTTTAAAAGATACTTTTTTAGTTGCCCGGTAGAGAGAGACCTAGCTCACTACAAGTTAGCAAACAGAGGCTACACACAAGAAATGTTTTAGCCCTACTACTTATGTAGATACGCCATCTCCAAAGCCAGATCCTCAAAACCTTGCTCAGGCAGAGGCTCCTGGATTTCCAAGCCCACAGTTGTCACTCCAGTTCTACTCCTTACTGCAACCAGCTTTGAGACTGCCAAGCAGTTCCGTCCCTGCCCCAGCTGTAGCCCAATTACACACCACAGCTTTCCATGGCCAACCATGTCCTCCAGCACTACCTGCTGAGGAAGTCAGCATGCTCGCAGTCTCGGGGTTTACACAGGACAGGAATATGGGGGGAAGAGCACAAAAAAACCTTCTTGCACTCACACTCAGTACTGCAATTCCTGCCCTGAAAGCAACCTGGTGACTTAAGGAAATAGAAGGCAGGATTGTTAGAATGGCCAAGTAAAAAAAGCTGGCAGCTGCCATCTGGTTCTCAAGAGTGGATCTATACCACAAGAGAACTACAATCCAGCTTTGTAAGAGTTGCTGCTGATTGAGACCAGATGAATTTTTCGACCCATCCCTGCCCTAGATTCAAAGAGGATGAAGAATTTTGCATTTGTATTTGCTTATTTCTAGTCTGACTTCAGGGAGAAGAACATTTCACACTGCGGCAAGTGTCAAGATTCCTTCCCCTGGAACCTGAATTTGCTTTTAAAGTGTCAGATTATTTGGTGGTTTTTTTGAATGCTGTGAGGAAAAAAAGCATCAACTAAATTATTAAATAGGTTGAAACCTGTTTCTCACTGTAATAAAGAGATTCTCTACAAACTGTTGTGGAGATTGAGAGGTGAAGAGAGCACAGAGCTTACTGACACATCACAAATTTTCAAAATAGAATTGAAAATCATATTTGGAAAAGGAAATACAATTAAATAAAATTATTGAAGTCAGATTCCCATGGAAGCTGTGTCCTTTAACAATTAAACTTGTGTTAGCAATTGCAGAGTAAACTGCAATTGTAATTAATATTTCATATGGTACTCGATGATGTAGCCAAATATTAGCTGCCAGACTCTTGCAAAACAGTTTTTCTGCCAAGCTTTTCCTTTTATTTTAGAAAACTATGAATAAATATTGTGGAAGGACATACAGAATGGCTGTTTGGTAACATCTTTTTTCTTGATAGACCTAAGTATCATCAGACTTCTTTAAATGGTATAGCTGGTATGTAAGAAAAGTGCAATTTTTAACAGAAAAGTCAGACAACTGTTGAATAATTACTCTCGCTATTTCTATAGAACTTTGTATAATATTTTTTTAAAAACATATCCAATTTAAATATTTTCTTCCAGTTATTTTTTTAGTCATAATACTCTTTACTAATTACGTGAATGTACTTGTATATTTAAAAGGTTTAAAACTATAGAAACACTTGACTAATTTGTCAGAAAAACATATATTGCTAGAGACCTAAAAAGAAGCTATGGGAACATTTCCATTCTTGTTCTGCCAGCTGAGAGACAGCAAGATACAGAAGGCCAAGAAAAATAGGTGGACTCACCTGCAATTACGTAAAGACTCAGTTATTAGACTGTCACAAATGTGATCACAAGAAGGGCACTGAAACGAGGCAAAAACTGATTTAGACTACTAGAAGATAAATGACAGATGCAAATGTGGTTCAGACTTTGGTTAGCATATCATAATTTTTATTTTTTCATTTGCAGATATTTGCTTGTTGATAGTACAGCTGCAACTGTAATAAAACAGAGCAGCTGAAAGCTATTACCCTCTGTATCCATCTTCATTTTATCATGAAGGCTCATATATTCACGCAGTCTAGAGTTAAAGGCACTGTTAGAATGCTCCAATAAAACTAAATCTCTTCTTTATGTATCAAGAATCAATTAATTTTTCTTGCATACATATCTGTACTGAGCCCTACACCTTGATTTGTCCAAAGGGAGGACAGGAGGTGGATAAAGCAGCCTTCCCCTTGGATGAAACAGTATGGGATGGAAGTCTCTTCACCAGTTCCTCCATAACCATGCAGCAATAGATAGCTTCTGATGAGAAACAATGAATAAGCATTACCAGAGCTGTAATAATGCTGAGCCAGAGGGCAGCTGCCCCAAGTCATCCAAGAAACCACGTGGCAATGAAGCAGCAGCACACTGGCTGAGGAGTTAAACAGTGATTGCTTATTCTTTATGTTTTTTCTGTTGAACCTTGTTGTATAATCATCATTCAATTAAACATCAAAACTTTGATTAACTTTATAATGTTGAGAAAATTAGGATGAAGAAGATTGTTCTAGTCCCTTGGATCCAGGACCAGCCTCCAGGTCCCAAACAATACTGTCATGGAACCATCACCGGGCTTTCTAGGGAGAACACGCCCAAATTGGACTCAAGCAGGAGCCAATGGAAGCAATGCCTGATCCTTTTCCCATTAACTACTAGGTACCTCCCAACAGCCTGGTGAAGCATCTATGCAACTTCATATCTGATAGTTTATAAAATAACACCAATAGATTAAGCTTGTTTTCAAAGCATGGGCTAAATGCCAACAGCCCATGAGATACTTCATCACCTTTGTTCTGCTCTGAGGTAGGAGACCCAAGAAGAACTTTAATAACCAAGTATACTGGACTGGATTTGACACATTTTTAGATTCAGGCAGATTAGTCTGCAATACCCCATACAAAGCAGAGCAAGGAAGCTCAGATCCAGGTGGCATGTAAATGCTCAAGACAGGCTTGACAGCCACACCCTTATGTGGTTCATCAGAACCCTCCCTTCCCAACAGGAAGCTACAACCAGCTGTGTCCAGCTGCCTCTTCACCGGAACTGAGCTATTTTCAGACACTCTGAAAGATCAGGACAACTGTGTTTCAGTCTATTAAAAACTATGGAAGGAACAATGTAGCCAAAGAACTCAAAGAAATAAGGAAGTTAAACACAGATTCCTTGTAATTTACTGTAAAGCATACACTTTACAGAAGAATCCTGGTCTTCATGCAAGTAGGAAACTTGACAAGTTAATTTCATTTATAATTTAATAACTGAAGAAATTGGTCTGTGCTCTAATGTAACTATATTAAGTGGGTAGATTCATATTCTTACAGAGGCATTTAGAGGACAGTAACTTCAGAAACCATAAAAAAATATGAGGGAAGTTGCTCTCTATCTCTGCATACATGCAATCTATCAATAACCATGCATAGCTTTTCTTATTGCCTATATTTTATAGCTTGACAATATTTTCCACTAGAATTCCTAAAAAAACCCACACTATAGTTCTAACAGAAAAAACCTGCTTTTTTTTTTCAGAAAGTCCTAATTGCTAATTTTATTAACAACACAAATAGAACAAATCCCCTAATAATATTGGTCCAATGATTGCAGGCAACTGATATGACAAGCTGATGTATTTGCATAAACAGACTGAGTATTTTTAAGAACACTTAAAAAAAACACACTGTGAGACACATTAATATAACATCTTCCACCCTAGCCTTTAGGAAGTGTTAATGAATGGAGCATTCCTGAGATATCGCTTCATCTACAGCATTGGCTGCTTAGCACAAGTCACTTGCGCAGCCTCCTGATGCGCTCCCTCACCACGCCACAGCTGAGGAGGAAGATGTAGAAAGTGGTGGAAAGTGCAAGAGAGGATGGGTTAGCCCCTGGGAGGAAGGGGAAAGCAGCAGGGGACCTCACCATACCTATACACAGGTGGATTGCAGCAATCACTGGCTCCCTAACTGGTATCAATAGACAGAAACTCATGCACACTCACAAAACCTCATCTCGGTTTTGCTAGAGCTCCTATTCACTGGAGTAACTTTCTGCCCTGCTCTGCATAGTCTTTTATATCAATAAAAGTATAAAATGGGCAATAGACATTTTTAATTTGTTGCACTAATTTAAACTGTGAAAATGCCTTGAAAAGCATAAACAAACAGGTCTTAAGGCCTCATGTGACTTACATGAAGTTTTATCCTAATTGCTCACCTCTACCAATTTATTTCTACCTATAAGCTACCTAGCTCAAGGTTAAGATATAGCAAATCAATACCTGCACTAAAACAACCTCCCACAAAGAAAAGCTGCTGAAGAGTTAAACTGCAGGGGTATCCAAGGAAAGACAGCCCTACTGTTGTTTTCCTTGACTATATTCAGGAAAAAACCCAAACACAATTTGAGGCATATTCTTCGTAAGTGAAGAACACTCCCACCACTTATTTTTTGTGTTTCTGTAACAACCCAGAGCCACCAATTTTTTTTTTTTTTTACCTAGCGGTTCATGTCTGAATAAGTAATATCTGTACAAAGGTATCAAGTTTTTTCCTCTTATGAGAGTCTCAGAACATGTATTGCATAGCCTATTTACATATATGTACTTACACCAAAGAGAAATGTATGAATGAGCATTCTCCAGGCATGATACATCCTTGGATATGCCCAACAGTAGAGCAGGAAAGGCACAGTAATGAAATTAGTCAGCGAAACTCCATTAATACTTGGAGAAAGCTGAGCATCTACCACTCTCAGGGAAGTGCTAGAGGTGTTCAGAGCACCACCCCTGCAAACCGTGAGGACCTCCTGCTCCCTCTTACCCCCCTTCAGTCTAAGAACAAACACACAAAAATAAGTCTTTGCAGCAGGTTGCACTGGAATAGCGAGCATCATTATAATTCATAAGCATTTGCTAAATAACATGCATGCAGATATATCTTAATAATAAATGCATCAGCCATTTGTTATCTTAGGACCTAATAGAGAAACAGTGAGAAATTATCTGTTATCACTGTGTTACAAAACGAATAAGATTCGAGACAAAAATAATAAAGGCACAATTTATGACACAGCTTACAAACAAAACAACATATTTCAGAGCTTTAAAAAAAAAGTCTGGGGAGGTAGAAATCCACAGAAGCACTGTCCTTAATAATCAAAGCAGTCTAACAACAAAGGAAGCTGCTTTTGAATATGTGTTTCTAAATGCCTGAATGCAGAATCTGTTGAATTATTTTTTTTTTTATATTCAGGATCAAATTAAATCCCCGTAGACATGAACATTAGGGACAACAGAACCCATCCTGATGATCCTGAATGCACATGTGATATCTCAACTGGCATGTTCAGTGCAGCCAGCTCTCAAAAAAAAAAAACCAAACAAACAAAAAAAAACACCACCAACCACACCCCACCAAAAAAACAAAAGCCCAAAAAAGTGTAGTACATATATCTAGGAACAGATTTAAGGAAATAATTCTAGCTTGATCTTCTAATCATAATGGAAACCATGTCTGAAATTTTGTTTCATTTTCCTTTTCTCAGGTCACAGAAATCAATGACAGCAGCCAGTGAAGGCAGAGTAAGATATTCTTCCAAACCTGTGACTCCTCTCACATACTGAAGAAAAAAAAAAAAAAAAAGAGCTACAATTTCCGCAGAGTTTGTATTTTCAAATATCTCACAGAAAGATAAAGCCCAAGGTACTGTTAAAGTGACATTGTCAAGAATGGTACACCTAAATTATCTGAAATATTCATTCATGCACATACACCACATTTTAGCAATGAAATACACAACTCCACCTCTTTGAAGGGTTTCAAACAACAACATTCTCCACAACCTCAGTACCTTCCTGCCTGTTTGAAAGACAAATGTTCTGTATAAGTGGCAATAAACATATTCGGATCCATATTCATAATGAGAGTGTATCACCTTGTCAGGTTTGTCCACCTTGCATAATCACAGTCTGGAGCTCATAGGCTTCCCAAACCAGAGGAGGTATCTCCGACTTGAATAGAGATCAGTTTAAAGCACAGAACAGTATTTTTCCTTTCTTTTGTTGTATATTGGGGAAGGAATTTAGCAAGCGTGTGTGAAGGGACCATGTGGTTAGGTGACTGTAACTATACTGTAACTTTTAAGTAGGGACGAAAGACTTACAAGTCATCAGAACAGATTAACAGATTCCTTTGCGGTGTTCCTCCCTCCCATTTCTTTACATAAGAGGTGCATTTTAAATACAGTCTAAACCCAACAGCGTTTTCCTCTTATACTAAGATACCTATAATAGAGAGAAATCCACTTACAGCCACGCTAGTGGCAGCCAACATTTCTGGTGATTCAGAAATGCCAAGAGAAATACTATTTTCTACATAAAAGTTGTAAAAGTAAGTTCCAAACAGTTGTTTAATACTGAAATGGCATTTAGGTAGCCATGGGATCAATACACAAACATCTAAGGAAAAAAACGCCAAGAATTAACCTCACTTTGAAATCACATAGTTCATATGAAAACACTGTTTGGACTAGAATTTTAATAACCTGTCTCGATGTGGAGACAATGTTATGCAGGCTTCTGTGGGATTCTGTGAATGGTGTTCAGTATAAGGAAAGAAAAACAGTACATCCAAAGTGTCCTTAAAGGCCATCAGCCTTGAAACAGAAGATATCACCTATTTTATATGCCTTCCTCCAAAAGGGGGAAACAAGCAAACAGAGTAACATATGTTTCAAGTCAAATTCACCACATGAAATGACAATTTCATTTACATAAAAACATCATTACAAGGTTTTAATTAGCACTAATGATTGCTAGACCCACAAAGAAATCCAAAATATGGTAGAAAGTGAGGAAATACAAGTAGAGAAAGTGTAATATATGCTGCAATATGTTCTTTGCTCATTTGACAGGTATAGTTCAGTTTTTACTATATTCCATAGCACGAGCTGAAGTGTTCTGCAGAACATTTTTTTAAAGGGTAATCAAGTTCTAGTACCATTATTACAGTGATCTGTATGCTGTAAGAGTCTCTATTAAATCCCCACTGGCAAGCGTTTAAGACCACTATATTTTGTTTACACAATATTAGATAAACCACTACTCAGGGTGAAGCTGATGGATTTAAGACTCCATTCCCCTTGCCCCAAAGCAGCTCAAGTTTGTGGCCCTTCAGTAGATAATTTAAAAGTCATCACTTTCAGTTTCTAAAGAAGGCTAAGACTCAGTCCTGAAGAGAGCAAGTGTACAGCTATTGGATCCTGCATTCACCACTTGGGCAGGGAGGCTTCAAGATGACTTTCTGAGACACAACCGTAGTTGTTCTCTGGGAAGGGGGATGTTGCACAACACAGTTGAGGCCTTCTAATAGTTCACTGATACTGAAAGGGTCTCCTCTTCCTTCCTCCCAACCACGCTGCACTCACTCTGGAGTCAACCCTATTGCCAAGCCAGTTTGGTTCATTAAACAGCAATTTTCTCACAAGTTTCTGCCACTCTCATCATTTTAGTCAGATCTGGACAGGCAGGTGACAGAAGCAAATTCCATCCTTAGGATTTGGTCTACCCAGTCTTTCAAGACTGAAATAAAAAAAAATGACAAGCCTAGAATTTAAAGTATTACACACCTGTTGATAGAGGCACCTGAATATCACTGTTGACTTGGAAAGTTTTTTTAAAAGATTGGTGAAGGGCTTGCATAAAAGAATTGGATGCATACATAGCATAGATAGAGGTTTTGGTTTTATAAGGACTTGGTCTGCCTTAAAATACAACGACGTCCAAGTATTATTACCTACAATTGTCTTGGAGAAAAAGTGTAGATCCTCAAGGTACAGCAAGTTCACAAACAAGAGAAAGGATTTACAAAGAACTGGCAACCAGGGATAGTTTGCCTTCCCTCCTTGTCTTTCATTTTTTAAGCGTGTAAAGACACTGATTCTTATCAGTCACATCCTCCCATTTCCTGACAACACAGGAAGGAGGAATATGTCCCCCAAGAAAGAAAAACATTAGGTTTTGATCATCTTCCCCCAACAGTGTTTTTACAGTGTTATAACCCTCCTGACTTGCATTCTGTTCCCTTTGAATTTAGTAAAATTATATAAGCATAACACCCATGTTACTGGATTAAACATCTTAGACCTTAATATATCTCTCCATATTCTAAGAGTGTTTGAGAAGCATACATTCCATCAGTCCTCTTTCCTCCTTCCTCAGAAAAAAAAAAAAAACCAAAACCAAAAAAACCCCCAACCAACCACCACCCAAACATCTCACCCTGGGGCAAGTTTAATAAAAGCAAGGAAAGAAACAAAGTGGGAGACAACCTGATTTATTCAGTAGAACACCAAAGGAATGGGATGGTGGAGAGAACAGAGTTTGTGTAAGGAGAACTAAACCAGAGCTAGAAAATTCAGCTTCTTTAAGACCCAGGGATTATGTGAGTCCTTCTAGAGACTCTAGCTCAGTACTGATCGCTTAATTACTTACTTACAAACTTCAGTAATCAGAGTCAGGCTATCTTTGTTTTTCCAGGTATGTACTTGCTTGACTATATATAATTACACTTAAAACTATTCCCTGCTCCATCATACCCACCTTTCTTTAATACACACTTTAATACTAACCCACAGAGCTCAAAGGCACTATTTAGATATTTCTTTTCCTGATCAAGTGAGCGTCGGAGCTGAAAAGTAACTAGAAAAGCTTAGTTTGCCAGCCCAGTAGAGAAACCCAGATCTTGTAACCATTTCACCCTGTATTTTTAGAACACATTATCCGCCATAAGTACACACCATGCTAAGGACATCCAAAAATGAAAGTAAGTTCCTCTTGCATTTCAGGACAAAAGCACATTTCCAAATAAACTGCTAGAATAAGTTTTCTGTGTTCTTTTGGTAAAACACATGCAAATGAAAGATGCCCCATGCAAACATACTAAAAAGATCAATTAATGATTTTCTGCAAAGTTAACCAGTACCACAAAATTACAGAAATCTGGTTCTTAAGAAGTACTATTGAGTACAAGTTTCAGATTACAATTTAGTAAAAAATCCTGTGGTGAGGAGGAAGAGGTAGGCCAAGACTTTCTGGTCTTGGACTTTAAAAATGAAAAAAAAAAAAAATCAAACTAAGTATCATAAGGCAAGCTGACACACTGAAATATAGTTTGGTAAACAGTCTCTTCTTTTTCCACTTTAACCCACCTCCTGCTGTATTTTCACTTGTGCCTAATCATCAGCCTTGGAAGACTTTGCAAAGCAAGGCCAAACATGGCCAGTGCCCTTTAGCAGTGCAAACGGTGTCCTCCCAGCCTTCGCCCACGCTCACCCTTCAAGTCGTTGCCTTTCCTGGAGCTCCAGGGACACATGCCAGAATAACTTTGCAGTGCAGCGACCCTCCTTTATCCTGTCTAGGTCACAGCTATGCTAGTAAACCTAAGCCTCGAGTGTTAACATTAATTCAGTGCTTGGTCTTAATTAGAAAGATCAGCTCTCATGTGCTAAGGCCAGCTCAATGGCAACATGAGAAATTAGTAGACATGAATATGGAACACTCAAATTAAAAGACAAGCTAATGCATTTAAAATATTTAAAATGCATTTCTCTCAAGATGGAAACTTACTTGAAATTTCTACTGAAAAGACTACTCACATACCCCTTTAATTTCCACTTCCTGTTCCCCAAAGCTTGGCTTGAACATAATTTGATTTTTAGAGAATTCTATTTTGAATTAAACATTGAAAAGTACCATTGTGAAGAACCCAAGTGGTCACTGAAATAATAAACTGATTTGAAATTAATTCACAAGATCACCTGCAATCCAAGCATTTCCTGCACTACTGGGGAGAAATAGGAAAACAGCTTGGTGTGAAAGGGAACATAAGAAAAATGGCTTCTCATAGAATCAATTTCTATAGTATAAAGTTAGGGATAAGTAGATTAATGCAAGTCTAGTCTTCAGCTGTGCAGTGAGAAGAAAAATATCTGCTGTTTGCAAGAAACTCAAGGACATGAAGTCAGCCACAGAAAATTGTTCTTGAAAACAAGTATTCTATTCCTGCACCTGCAGTACTGTCTTGCCAGATACGCAGACTTGGCCGGCCAGCTGTCTTGCCTGTCATGCCAATTTGGTAACCTAGTTATGGTATCAGAGATCCACTTGAAATACAAACAGAAATGCTGCATTTTGGGGGGGAAAAAAGAAAGAACTGATTTTGTTATTAAAAACAGCAGTATTGAATTAACCAGTACCGCCTTTTTTCAAGAACATATCAGAAGTAGACAAAAAAGCATCAACACTGTATGGTTTATACTTTCCCAATGTAGAAGAAAGTTCTGAAAAAGCTGCTTCAGGAACATGTCAGAAGGTTGAATTTTAACTGGAGCTATAGACACAGGTTACATATGAGAAAAGAGTCAACAACTGGGTATTTAAGTCAGCATGCAAGGAACAGGTTGTCCCCATATTCTGGTGATAAACCACTTCAATCGTGAACCACAAATCTGATCCACAGACTGAACTTGCCTACAGATTTAATTCATCATTCTTCACCTGAGCACAAATCAGACATGGTGATGCTAAGTTAACTCCCATGGCCAAGGACTGGGTAGAAAACTCTATGTTAACAGAAAAAGTTACTTTCATTATTTACAGCTTTCCTGCTAATGCGTTAATTACCCAGTAGAGCCATTCACTTGAGTGGACTAAACTCCAAATGAGCAGGTTTGCACCAAAGATAACTGATGTGAAGCGGAAGCACAGGAGATAAGGCAATTATTCTTCTTCACCTTAACAAAAATCCTTGTTCAGGGAACAACTACAGCCATTGTTATAGTTCTGATAACATAACATTGGAAGACTATTTCAGTTCTGGTAACAATTTTTTGTCTTGATGATGATCAAAAATGTAGAAAAGCACTGATGTTCCAAAAAGCAGAGTACCCCCACCCTGTGTAACTTAAAATATTCTTCAACCCATGTAAAATTTCTCCCAATTAAGAATTTCACATAACACCAAAAAAACCCCCAACCTTCTGGGTTTATAGAAAACTTTCTTTACAAGAGTTAAGAGTAGTCATCTTTATCCATCCTTAATTCACATTCAGGGCAACTCTTACTCAAGTTGTCTTTTCACTGTTTATGGTGACTCCACACAGCCAACAGCGTCAAAGCAATCCATCCATCAGTTTTCAACTAGTGGTAGCAGTAGTGACACAAATTGCTTGTATCAAGAAAATGTCCAATTATTATAGCTCAAAAAAAAATCATTTGATCATTGCCAAGAAACATCTAATTTTCACCGACTGATGGTATAAGCCAAGAAAAAAGGTTCACAATTACTTTGGAACAATTCTGTTAGCTCAGGTAACAGCACTTCCAAGTTCATGTCAAAAGGTTTCCTCAAAAACAAGAATAAAGAAGTTGTTTACATTGTAAACGTATTTGATTTACAAATTAGAAATATGACCACTAATCTGGTCTCTCAGGTTCAGCGTATTTAATCAATGCTGCCTTTATAAGCTCCCCTCCCAGCAGACCAGTTGTTTCAGAACTGATATAGAGCTTAATGAATTATTGAAATGTCAATAACTGTAGGCATTAATTGGTCAGTTAGGACCACGCATTTTCACAGTTCTCAAAGCAGCTTAGTTTCTGCTGCTTCTTATGTAAGTTCCTATTCTAAATATATATTTGCTTTGCTGACATTAAAAGGAAGAGGTTGCTTTTCTGTATTCTCAATATTTCATTCACGAGCCCTTTTTATGCAGTGATTCCGCACCTGACAGCGGGCCCTAAAGCAATCATACATACTAAACAATTACAACAACTCATAAAAATAAGCAGTGCATAAAACGTAACAGAAGAACATTACCTTACAATACTTGACACCCTCAGGGGATCCATTTTCTTTTCGCAAACACATAGTTCCCTTTGACATTAATGGGAGCTGCATGAATGAGGAAAAAAGCAATAGATCCTTTGCCTGAAAAACGTATTTGTGCCGAGTGGATATTGGCAGCCTGTTTAGCCCAGGTGATTGGTGCTGGGCCTACCTAGAGATACCTGCCTGCAGGCTGCTGGTTCATATTGCATAAAGCTGAAAACTACAAGTGTCATTACCCCTCTGAAGAATGCTTGCTGATTTATTGTCTTGGTTCATTTCTCAACATTCACTTCTAAGGAAGAATACAAAGTGGGGTATCTTCCATAAAGCGGTCCTTCCACACCACTGTTTGAACACACTGGTACTCCAGTGCTAATTACGACAGCAAAGCTTGTGCAGTGTTGATACAGTTCTCCTCAACTGGGAAGTATATGGTAAAATTAGAGATAATCTTTTAAGTTTCCATATCTGGATGCAGTTAGATGCAGCTCATTAAAAAAAAAAAGTCAGAACCACTTTGTATGCTGTGTTTTCCGTCACATTCTATAAAATAATTACACAATAACAGAGGTAAGTAAAACAAATAAAAGAGTTATACCATTGGCATCAACTCTTAAAAAAATGCAGGAGGATTTATATCTACATTTGATCACAGAACTATAGAGACCAACAATCACATAATATGCTTCAGTTGGCATAGTCATGCATCAAAATATTTTTGGTACATCTGTTAAAGCTCAGCTTGAAATTTCTGATATGGAACCAAATGCAATAGTTTTGTGAAGGTAAGCCAACAACAACAACAAAGAAGCGCCCAGAGGAACAAGACGTGTGGTGGTCTAAAAAGCCTCCCAAAGCTCAATCCCCACCTCAAAAATAAAGAAGATTTTTTTTTCCTTCTGCCCTATTTGCTTCATCCTCAGCCCTTTTATCAACCTTTCCTTTTCTGAGTTTTCTCCCATACTTCAACTTATGGTCTCTCTTCCTTAGTGATGCCTGGAAACAAGGGCTCACTTTCAATCACCTCTGTACATTCCATATCCTCTGCCATTAACCTTGCTAATTAGCACAGAAATTATTGTCTAGCTCTTTCCAGATGATTATTTTCCAAAATCCAACAAAATAAGATATGTATCTAGATCATATTTTCATATTAACAGATGATGCATAATCAGTAACACTTGTCACAGCCACTTCACAATTTCTGTGAGCCTTTAGAATGGGAAAGGCAGAGGCTGCTTAAGATTTCTATAGTACTGAATTAAGCACTATTTCAGCCAACACAACTGCCTAACGATGCCCTACACTTCATCTTGTGCTCATACAACTGTTTTCCTCTGAATGGGAGATCAGTTCTGCCCATATCACATGACTTGGTTTTGTTATTAACCTTAAGAACATGATGCTCAGACGAAGCCGTTCTGCAATGTCAGTACATTTGTCTTTTAGAAGACAGGCGAAAACCTTTCCACCTCCTGAGATTCAATTTCTTAACACAGCGAAAAGGAACTGCAGATCCCTTCATGAAAACAGGCTGGACTCTGACACAAAGAAACAAAAAGTAATCTTTTACAATTCTGCATGTTAGGGACAGCACAGAAACCTAAATTACAGGCACATACAACACTGCCAGAAGACACGAATCATAGATTAACCCTTTAATTTCACCATGTGCACTCCAGTTTACTCCACATCAAGACACTAGCAGACATGTAGCATCCCCCTGTGCCACTAGTTCCTACCATACCTTTAAAGAGCCCTGGACCCCTCTGGGCACTGCCACATGTCTACCACAACAGAAGTTTGGTGAGCTTGAGAAGGGACACTTTTGGGGATTGGTGCTCCCTCCTATCACCTCATGACAACAAGTGGCAAAAGCCAATGTTTATCAGGTTTAAACAAAAGGCATTCATTGACTGTGTGAAAGAATGAAAATAGATATATGCCCTGTCATTTAAGGCAGCAGTGGTGACTCATTTTTAAACTCAACCTATCTACTATATGCCTTCTTCAGAGGGGCTTCCTTCAAAGAAATCCTCTTTACATTTCTACTTCTTTCTGCTTTGCTCCAGCACAGTAGTAGAGCAAGGGAACCCTAACCCATGACAGCTTTTCCCAGTCTCTAACATGATAGAATCATATCAAATAGGCACAATTTGCTCTTTTTCCTGCTCTGTTTTTTTTTTCCTCCTAAAAAGAGGACAAATATTACAAAATATTTGAAAATATCTTCATTTCAGTGGTTCACAAGATTCCTTATGTGTATTTAGGCTATCAGATTTCAAACAAATGATTTTTGAGTTTTGTAACTGTCATATTGCAAGTTCAGATGCAGCCAGACAGGAGCAAAATACCACCAGGATGAGAAATAGTTGCAATCATTTCAGCTAGCACAGTCTGCATGCACAATATTATGCTGTGTGACAGAAAGAAATCAAAGCATATTTATTGATATAGAGGACTGGGAAACCTTACCGCAAGAGAAGAGGGGAGATGGGTGGAACACCCCAGATATGAAGGAAGGGACTACATGAGTCCCTAAATGATAAGGGAGCAATAGAGCATGATGCTAAGGCACAACGATTTTTCTGGTACAACTGTAAGAATGCAAAGCCTTCAAACATAACCCATACTGACATGGGTATGACATAGCTTTTGCCACTATAACGTATATCAGTCTACAAAGTCTGTGAACTAAAGTTATCGCGCTGAGCAGTAATTGTTCTTGCAAATACAATACTCTTCTCTACTAGAGCTTTTGCTAATAGAGATACGGCAACAACAGAGGCAGAGCTTAATTTACCCACAGTGAAGAAAGAGGCTTTAAGAGAAAATGAACAGCAAATCCATTTGAAGAAGTCATTATCTACCCATAGATATTTATCAAAGAGAGAGATCAAAGCAGTGGACTTAATTCATCATTAATTGTCTGCCAGGTTTCTTACCACCACACAGTAGCCATTGTTAAGAGATGGTTATTAGATATCAGTTATCTTTCCAAATTCAGAACTGGCATTAAATCCATTGCCTCTAGTCACAGTAGGGTAACTGTTGGCATTTTGAAAGGTAACTCTGCTTATCTCTTGGTGCACACTATAATGTAAAGAATCGTCCAATATTTTGAAATTAAAAAAACCACAGAGGGACAACATGCAATTGTAATCCCAGAACACAAAGGAATTTTTAGTTTGCAAGCAGTTTTTGAACTGTACATTTTTATAGACACCTTGACCCACTCACCCACTGTCTGCCCACCAAGCCACTTCAGTAATAATTATTTCTATTATGTCCCTCTAACCAGATACTGCTCTAGCAATCAGAGGAAGAGAATAAAACCACACCATATAGGCCTTATTCCATACTCACAACTATATAAAATGTGAGGCTAAAAGGATTTGCTACACTCAGGCAAAAACAGTTACAGATTTCAAGTCAACACTCCAAAATCCACAAACTAGAATGTTAATTAACATTGGCAGATACAAATACAGACATAAAATGCAGAGAAAGGGCAATCTTTTAAATGAATGGAGATAGATAAGCTTCAAAGTGCAACAAAGTAACAGACTTACTATGTTTATCCACTCCTCACACAAATATCAGTAGAAACATGTCAAAATACTAGCAGGTTTAAGAGTAACACGAACCATCTTGATAATTGCACTTGGCTGCGCACAAATATTTTGTAGATCTGCAAATCATTTCTTGCAATCATATGCCCCTTCCATGGTGGCTCAGCCTCTCCAAGAAGATCATGATTCAGTTTTTAAAGTGTAGCATCCTGAGACAAGGCAGACAGTGGATGTCTCACATCTATTAGAGCTCTCTGCTGATTTTAATTATGGACCAGAATTCCTAATGACTCCGAGTACTGCCTACTGAAATGAGGATGATGTATGGATTACAGACACCAGGACTTTGCAACTATGGGAATTTTTCCTAGAATACAGAAAGGAAGGAGGGAGAAAAATGCAAAGGATGATTCACTGGCTCACAAAGAATCACTCTCACAAGAAAAAAATATCATGTTTTCCCCCCTTTCCTTGTGGAAAGGAATGAAAAATAAAACCATTATTCTGTATTTGATTGCCTGTAGCATATGCCTTCACAGAGTAATCCTTTGTGAGCAGAGAGATTTTATTAGGCAAGAAACATTCCAGAAGAGAGCAAGAAAATCCAGTGAAACTAAGGGGTCACAGTGGGGCAACTTTTATTGGGCACATTCTTTACATCCTTAAGGCACTGAAGCAGTTAAGGTTTTAAGAACCTTTCAGTCTTGTCATTATTTACAGGAACTCATTCCCCTTGCATTGCAAACCCCAGAACAAGCAACTATCAAATCCACGACCCTCTAAGATAAGAAAGTACACATCTGATATCTCCCAGAAGCAGATAACCTTTGGTAAATATTCAGCAAGTGTCCTTTGACTGATATGCTATGATTTTGCTGGACTAAAGTAGGAGACTACAAGGAATTGTGTGCTCAGGGATAAATTAAACCATTTCTCTTGCACATAAATGGGGTGTTCATCCCTTCCTGCCACCACCGAGTGAGAGCAGAGTTCACAGAGAGAAATTACTACAGTCAGAAGGTAAGCTTTCCCCGTGATGTAAAACCCAAATCTAGCTAGACTGATCTGCACAGGTGGTCCACCTTCAATGCTTGTTATTACGTCTTCAAGACACATAATCTGCAAATTTTATAAGAAATGGTTTCTCCAGATAATTTTTTTTTGTTAGACTTAAAGAAGCAAGAAAAAACAATGAGCTGGAAATAAATAGGAAAGTCAGTGCTGATAAAATGTGTAGTTGACTAAGCAGTTGGAGTAGTACTAAACACTGAGAGGGGCAAGATAACCGTAAAAGCAAACCAGCTTAGCTGGCAGGTCAAAGCTATTCACTCACAGACAAACACAAGGTCAGACATTTGGTAAAGGAATTTGGAATAAGGGACTGTATCCTGGAAAACAGTATCTGGAAAAAGATGCAAGCAACAGATTGGGCAAACATCTGCACTGCGGGATTCTGGCCCCATGCAGAGAGACTGGAACTGGTGAAAGCATCTCAAAACCAAAGCTGAACTCTGGTTTTGTCTTCTTTAACTGAGAATACATTTCTGAAACCTACTTGAACAAATAAATAAACACTTACAAGCATGTAAAATAATTGAGGCCCTGATTCAGCAGTATCTATTGAAATTAAGATGCATGTTTAAACTACACTGTGAGAGGCAGCTAAACATTCTCCTGTTCTAGAGCCTTCAGGCATTATCATTTTTAAAGCAAGTAATTTTCTCTATAACTCAAGCAGGGCATGCTGCTTTTAGGCAAAAGAGAACTGCTGTCCATGCTCTAAAAAGGCACATTGAGCCCAGCATAAATAGCTCACAGCTCCAAAACAAGGCCACACTTTTGCCAGGGCACACCACAGCAATGCCAACAGGTCAACATAGTTTTCTGGAAAAATACAATGCATTCAGCTCGGTATTTTCAATATTTCTTTTGTCTCCTGTGAAAAACAGAAAAACTATGTCTACAAACATGTGGTGGTGGTAACAACCTTATACAGAATTCTGCATGAAAAGAATTGATGCTTGCATATAGCTCTCAGCACTTTTTTTAAATAAGAGGGGTTTTAGTATTTTTAAATTATATATAAACTTACCAGGCGCTTTTTTTTTTTTAAAATAATCATTCTCATTCTTTTTATTCACATTAAAGTCCACATGCATAGCTACCAAAGGAAAATAAGCAGTAAACCCCTTCAGAGCTACAGGCGGGGTGGGGGAGAGGGGGCAATGCATTTTTCCCTAAATGTTCATCAGAATGAAACAACCAACTCATCCTATTCAGGTGGTACAAGTACTTAGATTGGCCTATTAGAACTCATTAACTAATATATTTTCAATAATGTATCCTCAAGGTTAAGCTCTGAGCATCCCCCTTGCAGGTCTATATTTAATGTACACAGCCAAGAGTTAAGAAATAGTGCCTTTGTGAGATCTTAGTCAATAAGGTTACAGACTAAGCCATCCAGCTACAGAATGCTTCTCAAGAGCATTTTATCAGAAGGTGCAGAACAGGGCGAAAAAGAAAATTTCTTTTTATGCTCCAATTGTGGTCACTATTTTACTAGGAGGGGTATCACGAATATGGGCACTGTTCTAAAAATATTCATGGTTTCTATCTAAAGAAGTTTTTTTCAGGATTTATAAGAAAGTAATGAAATCCTGATGCTTTTTATTTGAGATGTTTCATTTATGTATGTATATTTTCAAGTTAAAAATACTTTATCTATTTAAACAACAAAACCCAGCAAAACCCAAGATTAAATATGGCACATTTCATTCTTTTACATGTCTGAAAAGTGGAAAGGGCACATTTGTCTGCAATTTAAGGGTCAGACATTTGCTTTCTATAAGAAACAAACAGACCAGAGAAACTCAGAGCATAGCCAGAAGAATCCACTTGTTCCAAAAGTATGCCTAAGGCAGCAGCATCTGAAGCCTCTCTCCTAGGAGGGTTTTGGGTTTGCTATTATGAAGGTTGAATGTTTGTGACATTAGCTATGACATTTTACTACTTCTCTGTATTGTTATGTTTATCAATATATAGTGACTATTCAGAGGACTACAAATACTAGTATTTATATGCTGAAGCCGTGGAAAACAAAGAATGAATGAAATTTTAAGAAGGTAAATCTTCCTTTGAGTAGTTCAGGAGTCACACACTCACCGATTCAGGGTTACCCATCTAGCACAAAGGGTTTATGACTATAACACCAGAGCTCAGCAACTTGATTCATCTACTTTGACAGTAAAAAGTTCAGGTAATAGCTTCCGAAACAAACATCTATATAGGATAAGGACAGTAAATCTACGAATTCCAAGAAGTCTGCTTCACATAAGACAACCACAATTAAATATTGAAAGAGAGCATAACACAGACACAGGACAAACTGCTTCTAAAGTGGGTCAGAAAAGAATGTTTGGGAAAAAAACAACCACCAAAAACCAACCAAAACCACAGCCAACATTTATTCTTTATATTCTATTTTTCAATAACCTGCTAGTAATAGTCTTAGAGAAAAGTCAAGCTTATGATATCTTGAAATAGGCACTTACACTTGCCTGCATATTTCATTTTCCCTCAGTGATCTTAACTTTAAATAAAGCTTCTTTCAAAGAAATTATGACTGGCCTCAGGAGACTTGTACAGTCCTCTATGCAAGTATGGTAGAGACAACCCTGTAAGAGTAGTTTACTAGGTGCTGTGGCTTCAATCCATGAACCAGAAAAGACAGACATGAAATATGCATGTATATGTTTAAATCTAAAATGGTAGACAAGTATTACATTAAGCAAGGGGAAAACAAATGATTAACATGCTACATAGCCTGTTAGCAGAGTGCCAGTGACAACACCACAGAGCTACCTACAAGCTCAGTGAATTATTCTGGTGGCAGCTATATCCTTATCACTATTTTCCTCCCCCTCTCCCCCGCCAAGACGTGACAAGTACCCATGTAGTCACACAACAGAAAAGGAGGCCCGCCATTTGAGGAGGTCTGTGAAACAGCAAAAGCAACCATCAGCTCCAGCCTGCTTCCTTGTGTGGGATGGGGCAGGGTGCAAGAAAACCCATATCTCAACTCTGTAAGCTGTCACACTGTGGTAAGGCCAGACCTACAGCACAGGTCAGAGTTGGCCCTATTGTGTGCACTCAGGTCTTTCAGACAGAATCTAGTACAGGAACCCAAACCACATGGCTCTCTCCTGCCTTCAGAAGCTGTTTGTCCAGATCATCTAGCAAGTCAGGCCTGCATTACCCATACAGAGCAGGAGATGATCAGACATACTACGTGACTTACAGAAGTATCACCACGTGGGGGTTGTCAGACAGCTGCCTTTTCCCATTGGTTTCTCTCCACCTGCAGTCTGGCAGTACGTTGCACAGTGATTTGCCCCTCACGTCACTAGCAGCGTTCTATTGAAAACACATCTCTGCACTGTGCACCAAGTCACATTACCGTCAGGGACACTCTTCACTTTTATGGATAGGAAAAAGAAAGGAAAATGACAAGGAATAACAACTGTCCATCATGACAACCTTACAAGTGTGTAAAGTTTTCTGACAACATGATTGTCATTAATGCACTACAAATCCTAATTAAAGTCAAAATACATGCCTTGTTTCTTCTTACTTTCCCTAGAAGCAGTCACCATTTTCAAGTGCTGTCAAAAGTGGCACCATTTAAAGGTCAGAAAGTTGACAAAAATGCGAGCAATTAGCTGCTGTCAAGTAAAAATGATGGTCTAAGGGAATATGCCACTAGAAGCTTGCCATATTCACAGAAAAATTAAACTAGATCAAATGAGAGCCTAAATCTTACCTTTTTTTTTTTTTTTTTGAGATGTGATAGTTCACAGGAGAGCAGGTTTGTTGTTGTATTAGCTCTGGAATCAAACTACCCTTTTTCTGGATGCTGAATCACTACAATGCTTTCTTTGACTCAAAAGGTGAAGCAAAATTTGGAGATTGCATTTGTTCAGGCATGCTTGCATGCCAGGCAAACTGAGGAACAAAAAGATAAATTGATCCAAGTTGTTCAGCGCTGCCTATCTCTGTTGAATTTGGTCCAAAGACAGTTTTGCCAGACAGCTCCTGCTCAGAGGGAGCTTCACCCTCACGACTAAAGTACAGGGTGTAGAGAGTCTCCTTTCTGAGTAGTCTTCCACACATAGGACTTTGGCTTTACTGGCCATGAGTTTCATAAAGCTCCCTACACAATACTACAAGTATATAATAAATAACACATTTCCAAAGTACTTTGAGCTCTTCAGATAAAAAACAATGCAACCAGAAGTTATTACTTGTGTGACATATTATCAAACTCAGCCTGAGCTTTTGTTTTCAGAAACCATTTAGGACCAAACCATTAACTAACATCTAGGACTAAATCACACTTAGGTATCTACTAGATAAACATCCAGTAGATAAACATCTGCATAGGGAGTCTAAAAAGGGAAGGAGACTAACTACTGTATTTTTTTAATGTTACTTGTAGCAGTCTAAAGACACCATAAAGTACACATATAATTCAAGGAAACAAAAGAGAGGGTTTGATCCAGACTAGTTCAAATAGAAGTGACATGTAGTAATGGTTACATTACTTCAACTGCAATTACTTTCAAATATATGAATAGCTTTTTAAAATAAATTAAAAAAAAAAAAAAAAACAAACCGCAGTAAGCCATCTTTGATTGGAAAAGTGTTTTGCCACCTTGAGAACATGCTCCAGCACAGGAGGGAAAAAGAATCACCCAAAGAGCTAGCATTAGAGATTTTCAACACTTCAGAACAAATTAAAGATTCTGTTCTGCTTTTCACTAGATAACATGGCAAATAGGTTTTATTTGCTGTATTACGATTATTTTTATTTACCAAAAGTAAGTCTCTGGATAGCTGCATTGATCCTGTTACACTTGAGGCCATTTAATCTAAAGAAAAATGTTGTACAGAAAATGTTTTAAAAAACCTCAATAATAGCAGCAAAGGGCATCTTGGGGAGCTTTAATGAGATTTTTCTGTTCAGTGCAAGTTTAGCATTCCCACAGAACAGATCAATACTACCTGTTTCTCACAGATACTTTGGGGAGCATCCTGCATTTAAACCTATCCAAGAAGATCAATCCCCCCTGGCCCTTTCAGCTTTCTTCTCACCATTTTGCAGCAGGGGGTTGGCCATCCAGCCAGCAGGAGTGCCAGAGACAAGACAGGTATCTGTAGGATCCCATGACTTTCCAGTTGGTCAAAAAGTTTTTGTTTGTTTGTTTTTCTGGAGAAGGTAATACTATGTAGTCCCACCTGGAAAGCATGTTTTCTTTACTTTGTTTCCACACATACAAATATCTGTGGACAAATTAAAAAACTTATACTTCAGTGCTGGCAGAAGTTCTCCCATCATAAGTGGGGCAGAGCTTTTAGAGGGATTTTAACTCTTTGCAAAGTTAAAATACTAATTTAGAAAGGGCAGCAAAATCTGGCACTGTTTGATGGTGAAATGCTGCTGTTCTCAATCCATTCACTTAATGTCTGCTGGCTACTTTTAAATTTCCTTTAAAGTTTTTTATTCTCATTTTCCCATTTCACTTTACCCTTTTACCACTAATACTTTGTCACGACAAGATGTGGGAGTTATTTTTTTTTCCCTTCCTTTAGCTGTAAACATAGCCTTCTTGAGTTTATAACCAAAACTGGCTAAAATTATATGAGACTTCCACATCTCCTCTTGCTTCTTAAAGTAGACTCTCTCACCTTTCTGTATTTCATAATAAAACAGATCTGTGAGAATAGCAGATAAAGAGGATCAGAGTTAAAGCCACCTGCAAACATACATTCCTGTTTAAATGCAGAGTTAGGGATTTGGTACACAGTGAAAAAAAAAAGATTTTTACTTATTTTGAAAAAATATTTCTTTCTCTGAAAACAGAAAGCATTCTGAAGTGAAATGACAGTCCTTCAGTCCTTTCACCCAAACACCCTGCTTTTTTTTTTTTTCTTGTTCTTGGTTCTCATTTTCATGCACACAGAGAGCACAAAACTGAGTTTTCCCCTCCCATACATACTGCTAACACACCTCTCCTTAAAGACAACAACAAAAAAAATGCCACACCAAACCAATAGGTAGCATAGACATGAGCTTAAATCAGAATATTAAACACACACACAAAAAAAGAAAGAAAATTCAGAAGCCTCTGGTGACACTGGGAGCCTCCATTTTTCAACTACCCAAGAGATCATGCTCTAATCAGCACATCTCCTACCTGCTGAAGACAAAGATTCCCTCATCATGACTCAGAAGTGCCAGGCCACTTTTAATATTTGATATAGGTGGTCACACAAGATGTGAAAGCACAGCCAAAGGGTCTTCAAAGGCTACCAGGCTGGTGGGTTGAAGTCTATTTCTGAAGGACACATGCTGGTAGGGAACGAGCACATTCCAGCTTCACACTGCCATGGCCCACAAGTAGCACTGCCCACTGCTTGCGAGATCCCCTTGAGCTAAACGTCATTTCTTCATCCAAACCACACAGCAAATGCAGTGAGAGAAATCAAGTACGTAAAAACAAGTACCAGCTGAATTCATAGCTGTTTTTTAGTGAAGGTAGTTTAAACTTATTGCTAAAAAATTTTGTACTGTCAAGGACAAAAAAAAAAAAAAACCCAAACCACACAACAAACCAAAACATCCACAGACAACATAGCCTTGGTTTGAAAGTTTCCACATCCTCATATTGTTCTCCATACATCTTTATTTCCAATACTGTGACATCTTCAGAGGCATCTAAAATGGCATTAAATACTGTTAGATGAAAACATCTTCCTGCAACCCCCTCACTCTCTCTATTTGTGCTGAAACTGCTACCCTCATTTCAGTTCATATGCAGCTTTAATTGCAGTTGTAATGGTAAAGGTCAATATTGATCCATTAACCCATCTACCCTGCAAGACTTCACAAGCTTATTCTCATTCATACAGAATATTGAACAGTATTAAGAGCTATTGATGACTGAAGACAGGGTCAAGGACTATGCCTCTGATGCTCGCTGCAATATTATCTCACCACAGGCATTTCAATAAGCTTTTGGACTGGCCAGCAGAACAAGTCTAGAAGAGATCCAAAACTGCAGAACTACTTAGATTTTGCTAATTAGACGCTAATTGTCAAGCATTTGCAGTGTTTGAAAATAACTCTGTCAAGTGGTAGTAAAAATAAAGGGTAAATGGACTTGCTTAAACAAGAACTGAATAAAAAGAATTTCCCAAATATAGCAGCTGGGAAAAATCCCACCATTTTTGTCTTAGTATCAAGCCTGTGCCCAATATTTCTGTTACTGCTAATTAAAGCTGAACCAAGAGAGCATGCAATTTTTGACACCTAATGAGAAAAAGCTTTGCTACTGCAACAATAAGGATCCTACTGAGCCAGAAATCAGCAGAAGCCTTCCAAAGAGGCAGCTTTTTCTGGACCCAGCTCCCATCAACGTCCCAAAAGAAAAAAAAAAAAAAACAAACCCAACAAACCTGTGCCTCTACAGGCTTCTGGTTGCCACAGGGTGCAAAAGCAGCAGCTCCAGCTCTGGATGTCACATTACATTATTTGGATCAGAGCTCCAATTCAAACCTCAGAGGCACACTACAGCTCTCAGTGGTATTTGAAGTTTTCCACCCAATTAAAAGACATGCTCAGGTTTGGGGGTGGGGGAGCGGAGCTGTTGCACAAAACTTTTCAGTGAATAAGAAAATACTAAGTAGAAGATTGCACACCTGAGTTGTGCTGCTTAATTACAACAGAAGTGCACTATTACATGTATGAGACCACCAGGAAAATACCTCAGGCTGGCCAAACATGTACGTCGGTACAAGCATGCTTTCCAGGTTAAGCAACGTGGGTAAATGCAAACAGATGTCTAAGTGTTGACTACAAAAAACTAAATCAAAGTTTCAGACCAATTCAGTCCACTAATGATGAACTTGGAGAGCTTTCACAGAACTTTTAGGATAAACCAGGCACAAATTCAGAGCATTTCTTAGTCTGGAAAGCATGACCTGTTTGCAGCTAGAAGAGAGTCAAGGGGGGTTGGAAGGAGTTGGAGATGCCTTGTGCTACCACACATTCCATTTGAGCATGCTGCTCTGAGGACCTACACTGCAAACCATTTGCTTGGTGACCTGCAGCCAAGAGCCCTTTTATTCTATTTTATATCAAGAAGTCTTAGCAGCAAATACAGCACAAAGTTTGATCGTTAAAATCCAAAGTAATAATGTAAACACATTTAGTATAATCAAAGCTATTCCAGACACATTATTAGTAAGATAACAATGCTGAAGCATTCTCTACTAAACACTAACAACATTCCTATTGCTTTACTTTGTGTGCTGCTATTTTGCAGCAATTAGGAGGGAGCAGTCAGTTTTCAGCAGTTAATTTAAGTCACGTCAGCTGTATGGAACTGGCTGTACTTATGTCATTCTCCCTGCTTAATAAGCCAGAGCATACATTTTAACAGAACTCTCCAGAGGTGAAAGCCCCCGAGGTCAGCGTGCTTGGGCTGACTCACCAACTAGCATGTATAGTGGTCCTTCCGAAGTGAATAGCCAGTCATTACACACACTGTGCGACAAATTATTACTGGTTTATCATTCAGTACAACACCTAGGGTATTTGCATCAATGACACTTCCTTACCTGTGACAGAATGCCTGTCAGGAGCAAAACCTGAAGTGTTCTGGGGAGGTCAAAAGTAAATCACTTCCTCGAAGCATTTATCCTGGAATCTGAACCAGTTCACTATCTCTGTGTATTTCTAGATCAAAGGCCCAGCTGAAAACCAAACTTGTCTATATTCATAAACTATATATTCCCATAGTTAGGAACACCTCAAAGTGACCTGCTTAATGGAAAGAAAGAAGGTGCTCCTTATGTTAGATGAAGTGTGTCAGAAGTAGGTCATTCTAAATGGACATTTATTTTAGAAGTACATAACTCAATTCAACACCACCTTACACAGATGAGTGCTTTGGCATATATTCCATACATAGCCACCAGCTTGAACATTAGCAACTATCAAAGACTTCTAAAAGATTAAATACTAAACCCAAAACAAACCAGAATGAGAACCAACCCCCAGGCGTGCTCTGAGCCCAAGAGACTTCAGAAGCCTTGGAAAGCTTTTCCTACCAAATACTCCCTTCTTTATCCTACAGGATTTAAAACCCTCCTACTGAAAGAGAAGAGCTAATGAAATCTAAGGGTTGCAATCCACACTGTCTAGTTGGTGGGGCATCTATATCTACCTAAAATTTTAAAACTTCAGGTTCAAAACTACTCCACACGTAAAAAAGAGCAACTCTAGACACCATCATCCAGTAGACAAAAATCCCTGGTGAGATAAATGTCAGCATTGCTGCTGTACAGTGTTGGGGCTGAGGGGAAAAACAGTGTGAGAAACAGCTGGCTGAGGCCTGGCTGCAGCCCAAGGTCAACCCACCACAGGGGCTCCAAGTACATTCACAACACTGGACATTGTTATTCAGAAAAAAACATGTTTCTCCAAGAAGAGCAGGAGGATATAAGCTCTACTAATTTCTAAAACAAAGCACAAGCCCCCAAGAGCCATGACCTTTCCAGCTAGGGCCTAAGATTTGGGGCTGTTTGAATGGAGAAGCTGGAGAAGGAACTAGAAAAGCCTGGAATAGTCCAACTTACAGCCTGACTCTGACAGGAAGCAAAGGCAGAAGCTTTCAGGTTCAGCACTAGCTAATAAATAGGGGAATAATAATTAAAAGATATAATTAAGAGAACCAGCTCAAAACTTATATTTGCATCTTCCTCGTCCTTAGGACTTTGTGCAAATTGCTTTCAAATAAACAGGTCTGCATTAGTGAAAGACAACCTTATCACCAATTTTCCTCTTTAAGGGAAACAATACACTAGGTGTTTCACATTGACTACTCATTTAGGTTAAAAGTGGATTTTTTGTTTGTGTGGTTTTTTTATATTTTCCTGGTTTCTAAAAAGAAAAAAATTAGCAATATAGGAATAATTCAGGCAGAGATAAAATGGGATGTAAAAATCTTTCTTGATTATAGCCTTACAGAGTGACGGCAGCAGGGAAAGAAAATGCAAGTGGTTTTTAACCTCTCTTACTTAAGCCAGGACACTAATAAGAAGTGGCTGTAACATAAGAAAGAAGAAAAAGTGGCTTATATCTACAAAAAAAACCCTTCTTGTAGCTTTCAGTTAAGCATGCTCTGCTCTCAGTAGCAGCCCAAACATATGCGCGGTGGTCACAGAAGGAAAAATAAGATATTGGAGTAGATTCAACATATTGAGCAAATCCCCCGAGTTTTTAATTCCCCATCATTCTCTTCCCTCCAGATGCTACTCAGCATTCTACAAAATTAAGTTACATAAAAATGCTTTCATTCCTATGAAATAGGAATTTCATTTCATCCTATTCAGACAACCTAATAGCTGCACAGATTACTGTACCCCATGTTGCATTGGAAACCACTTTAAAAAAAAAATAATGAAGTCTTCTTCACTAAAAGAATGAAGAAAACACATTCCGGCAGATTTACATTTGCAGTAGATTTGCATCTGCTGCTGTAACAAAGCAAAGTGCCACTGGTAAAAGCAGAATTTAGATAAAATACCTTGTTATAAAATGTGTATCATACCCATTTACAACAGGAAAAACTTAATAAACCCAAGACTGAAAAAAATTATTATTCATTGAAAAGAAGCCACATGATCAGATGTCTAAAGATAATCTTGACGCGAATGCAGTTATCTTCTATGGGATAATTTAAATTGAATTCCTTTCATAGAAGGCCCATTAACCAGGTATAACAAAACCCATAATTAATCTGAAAACAAGAATGCAACATTAAGTTTCCCAGCACCTCAAGTTTTCTAATGAAGGAAACATTTCCTGCTGTCTTTCGTCAGAAGAGAAATCTAATAAAGTTTTATTAAAATGTACCGTAACAGAACAGATAGGTTTAAAGTACAGCCTCTGTACAGTGTAATGAGGTTTTGGCTCATAAAAATGCTTAGACTTTCATTAAAGAGATCAATGAACCCAAAAGAAAATTAGTTTAGCAAAAATATACGTGCAAGTCCTGCAGAATACGATTTAACAGAAAAGGTAGTTTGTAAGCTTCAATATGAACCAGGGCAACTTTCACAAAGGAATATAAATGAAGGAAACGCCATGGCAGCAGCCTAATAAGACTAACAAACCAGAGGCCTTTGACAAAGGACTAAGGGGCAGCCCTGAAGTTAGCAATAAACTCTAAGGGAAACACGTTTGAGCAAAGTCAGCAAAGAGAGAGCAACGTGGCATGTGAGGGAAGGCAGATCATTGCACAGCCATGGCATCACCAGAAGGTGCAGTGGAGGGTGATGGAGGGAAGGTATCGCTTCCACATAAGGGTGTCCTGAACATGGCCAACAGTTACATCTGAATTCTTCTCCACACCCACTTCTTAAACAGATGTCTCCGTTTTAAACTGGCTATATACCACTGTATTGCTGCATAACAAAATACATAGCCTGTACCATAAGAAAACATACTAAAAAATTAATCAAGTCTAGGACTTGGAAATGTTTGCATTTTCCTTCCAGTTGCAATGATATTTAAAAATTGCCTTTAAAAAGTTTCCTAGACAATAAACATAAATGTTTAGTAATAAATATTACTAAACAAGTAATAACCGTCATGTTGTAGCAGCTAGGAGTCCCTCATCGATCCAAAATGTGCTTTCATCTCAAGACCTGCTACAAATTTCTGAGGTCACTAAGCACCTCTTACTCTTCTCAATGAAGGAACCTCAGCTGCCCTCAGACTTTTTTCCCCACTCCAGAATTATCTGGCAATAACACTGAGAGTTATTGTTTAGCTTCTATTACACTCCTTGGAACTGAGGAGCACAATATGTGTTTACACACACACACACACACAGACAAATATACAGTTATTGGATTCCTTCAGGTTTTCATTGAGTTTTACCTGTTCACTTGATTTTCATTTAAGGGTCCAACTGATATACCTTTCCAAATACCTCACTGTCCTGGTTTCGGCTGGGATAGAGCTAATTTTCTTCATAGTAGCTAGCATAGTGCTGTGTTTTGGATTTAGTACCAGAAGAATGTTGATAACACACTGATGTTTTCAGCTGTTGCCAAGTAGTGCTCAGACTACTCAAGGACTTTTTGAGCTTCTCCTGCTTGCCCAGGTGCATAACAAGCTGGGAGTATAGCACAGCTAGCACAACTAACCCAAACTGACCAAAGAGCTATTCCATACCATATAACGTCATGCT
>NW_009259796.1:2349068-2352260 GCF_000687185.1 Egretta garzetta | reverse complement strand
CGGGCTGGGCATCGGTCGGTGGGTGGTGAGCAATTGCCTTGTGCCTCATTCGTTTTGTATATTCTGTTATCATCCTCATTATTATCATTATTATTATTTTCTCTTATTAAACTGTCTTTATCTCAGCCCTCGGCTCTAACCTTTTATTTTCTTTCCGATTCTCTCCCCCATCCCCCTGAGGGAGGAGGGGGAGTGAGTGAGCGGCTGCGTGGTGCTGAGTTGCCAGCCGGGTTAAACCACGACACTCACTGATGTGCCCCCCACTCCCTCCAAGTAGGATAAACATTATCAGTTAAAATTTAGGTCTATTTTATACACCATGCTTGCATGACCATTGAGAATAGCCACTCTTAGGTTACCAGACACAATTAACAACCTCCAAAAGGAATAACATTGCACAAAACCCACTCTGGAATGGTAACATGTTAAGGAAAAATAAATCTGGTAAGCAAATAGAATTTCTGAAAGCCAAACATTGCTGAGGAAACTAGCTAAACACAAGTCTAATCTAGGCAGATGAGTTTATAGTATAACCAAGCAGCAGCAAGAAACACTGGCCTTTCAGCTATATCCCATTTCTATCCACTGTAGCCCCTTTTTTAAAAACTATGGGCAACAGTTTTTAGAAGTTGCAACACCAAACCAAAAGTTTTCAGTGAGAAATATCATACGCTGCAGCATAACCAAATATTTGGTGATGCTCCCAGTCTTGGTGTATGTTATCTAGATTAAGAAAGGGTGGGACAAATAGCTTCAAATATTCTTACAGCTATCAGTAAGACTTGCGAAGACTATTTGTTTCCTTCTGATCACAGCAAGATTTAAGAGACGCATGCCCATCGTCATGCAATACAAGGGGAGCTGCCATTTGTGACAGATAAGAGTGCTTAAAAAAAAAAAAAAAGATTGCTGCTATTCAAACTGCTCACATAAAATTTACGTGGATAGCTTAAGGGATAAGAGGTACACTGAGCAAAAAGGTTTCCAACTAGAAGACTGCGAGCATGAGGCTCTGGAATAGCTGTGCTTGGGATTCCAGCCCTAGTGGTCTGCAACAAGCTCCTGGCTGGCATTAGTCAGGCACATGTCAGCACACAAGCATTTGCAATCTTTGAGGATGAACTATATTCAAAGGATTGCATGAAGCCCCTGAGTCACACCAGGCTTGCATGATATATGGCTCTTCAGCTGGATGTGTTCCACTAAGCCACTTCCTTGGCCTACTGCACTCTCTGGATAAAATGAAGTGTTTGGCTGGCCCTTCTCCCTCAGTCATAAACAACAGAAACAGCAGCCATAAAGCCACCTGCTCCACCTCTCCACAAACCAGGCAGACTTCCAGGATGCTCCACTAGGAACCATCCACAGCCAAGTGGGGCAGGAGACCCAGGGGGAACCAAGGCCTGGGGGCACAGCCACTGGTGGGGCTATCAGCAGGCCACTGAAAAAGACAGTGGATACAGAGAGGAAAGAGAGAAAGCCATAGGCACTATGCTATGGAGAAACTAGAAAACTACAGAAAGGTGTGGGTAAAGCAAGCAGTGCTGGCCTGGGATAATATGGTCAGCAGCATCCTCTCCCCGCACAAACCCGATTTACTGCCAGACAAATCATCAGACAGTCATCCCCCACCTGGGGAAAGGAATTTGTAGCAGCTGATTAGGAGTGAGTATTCATCAGTATTAACTGCCTATTCCTAAATGGTTTCATCCAGTAAGACAGGACAACCAACAAGTGAGAAGAGCCAAACAAATAAATAAAAATCAAGATCGGCAGGTTTAATCTGGAAGTGACTAACGATAGCCAAAGAAGCAGAGGAGGATTTCAACCATCAGAATAGTGAAGCCATGGGAAGATGTGCATGGGATCAGCTAACAGGAGCTTCTGAATAGCACCAGATGTAGCAGCTGCTTAGAATGGCAGGTGATTGAGTTTCAGGACTTGGAAGATCCCTTCCAGTCCTCTCCTCCTGCAAGGAGAAAGCCTGCCTTTCCTCACATCAGCAGTACTCTCACTATCTGCAAGGCAGCTAGATTTCTCCAGGGACTTGCAAACTAGATGCTCAAAGTATTACTTTTAAGAACATTTTTACTCATCAAAACATTTTTTTATAAAAGCAGGGCATTTTAAAACAAGACAATCCCACACTTGGAAAAACTGCTTGTTGCACAAGTGGTAATTAATGCAACTTTTACAGTTGTTTTATTTTTTTTGCTACACTGAAGATTAAGCTGGCTGCCAAAATATTAACCTTGGGCTTCCTCAAAGAATGTAATGCTTCCATATTAAAATGTCAGTTAAGTAGTTTGTTAAAATACTGTACTTTTCCTAGAGTTTTTAAAAGCCTAAATTTATCCTTAATTCATAGACATGAAAAAGCATAAGTCTTTCTCAGCTTTGTAAGCAGTGATGAAATTACTTTAATTTAGGTTTTCCTACAGCATGTACCTCTGCAGCAATATATGCCATAGTACAATGGAAATAAAAGCATTTCTATGATTACAGTGATGTTGCTACAGATGAGTATGTCCAGTTTAACAAAGCAATGGCCAATTGGCCACCCAATGGGGAAAAAAAAAAAGTCTTCAGCTACAGATGAACATGAGTCTAGACCAAGACGTAAAGCGATCAGCAATATAACAGATACCCTGCTTATTCCACTGATTAAGAGCACAGGCAGCTGTTAACCTAACCTTGAAGCTAGATTCTAGTATGTTTTAGTTTTAAACCAGGAGAGGACATGAAAAAGAGAAGCAAGACAGAGTTATTATATACAGCATTTTGTGGGAAATTGGTTCTGGGAGCAGAGTTACATAAATGTTCTACAATGCTGTGAGATGCATTATTCCACTCTTTGGTACACAGAATAGCAGGATAAAGCAGTCAGGAGAATGCTACAGTTTGAGATACACTCTAAATATAACAATATGTACTCTATCACTTGTCAATAATTAAAAAAAATCCCAAACCAAACAAAGACAACAACAACCACCACCCCCCAAACAAAAACTACAACAACAAAAACCCAAATAAAAACCCCACAAAAACCTACAGGGTTATGGCTGTCTATTGACAAAGTTTCAGAACTTTAGAAACTTCAAGTCCATGTTATTTTGCTCCCTAGCTCACTCAAATCCAGGATCAAACACAGATTAACCCCCAAAAACAGGGAGGAGAGATATTCCCCCCCCC
>NW_009259796.1:2295173-2348648 GCF_000687185.1 Egretta garzetta | reverse complement strand
CCGCGGGCAGGAGGCGGCTCACGGTCCCAGCGATTCTCCCCTGTTCCTCTGCCCTCGCACGGCCGGGCTCCCTCTGCTCAGCGCGGCAGCTGAGCCACATCAGGGCCAATTAACCCCGGGCCAATTAACTCCTGTCCCACCCGCACGTGAAGGGAACGCTTTTCTACCAAAAGCTACCATGGCACCAAGGGGGAGCCCCTTCCACCTGAAAGCTACCATGGAACCAAGGGGCAGCTGCATCCTCCCTTGTAGCCCTTTGTCCCCAGTGCAACCCTGCAGGCACCTCCCCAGGAAAAGCCAGGAGGCACCCGAACCCCAGGGGCCGTGCTAAGCTGAAACAGAGAGAAGCAGGCTCATAACCAAGCTCAGCTGCTCTCTGCACCCTGGCAGGCAGGGCCATGCTTCCACACCTGATCCCCATTACTCAGCAGCAGCCCGGGGCAATCCCTAGGGGTGGCTCCCAGCCCAGCCTCACCTGCCCCAGGCTCCGCTCGGTGCCCCGAGGCACCCCTGAAAGGAGCACAGCTCACCCTGAACCACCCTCAAACAGCGGTACGGAGTCCAAATGACTGAAGGGAAAGGGGGGAAAAGACCGTTTTAACCTCAGCAAACTGATGAATGAATATTTTATATTGCATCTACATCTTCTGTAAATGGATGCACCAAGGTGATAAAGCAGACAAGCAGCAAGAACAGAAAATCTTTCACAAAATCTGGACAGCAAAATAACTTGCTCAAGGCAAATTTAATTAATATTAATTAAAACGAATGCCTAAGAACAGTGGGGGTAGGAGGATTGGCATGATAGATTGTCACCTCTCAAGAGAACAGAAAGCTATTGCTTGGTTCAACACACGCAGCAGAAGAATTTTATTCAAATTGATTAACTGATATCTTCCAAGTTGCTTAAGGTTTGCATCTCTAACCACTTAAGTCAATAGGATTTTTGACATTGATTGTAGCAACCACAGGAATCTGCTTTACAGACTTGCTCACTACACATCTGTAAAACACGGTAGTTCTCAACATTCATTTATTTGACCAGACATCCCCCATGTGACATTTTCCATTTACTCCTGGAGAAAAACCATCTGAAAATTCTCAGACAAAACAACACAGGACTTCCTAGTATATACCCTTTAGGCTGAAAGTCTCCCCGTAAAATCTTAATACAGTCAATGAAAAATTAGTACTGAAGGGGATTTTAAGACATGACCAAAAACATTCTTCTGCCCCGAGGAAGGATTAACTGTTCCTTGATATTGCTGACAGATTCTTATTTCACTTGTTCTTTAAAAGTACCAGTGGCAGAAATGCCATGTTTCCACATTCAATCTGTGCTATGTTTCACTTTCCAAACTGTTATTTTTTATCCTATCCTAATTTTTCTTTGCCACCTTACTTTTGTCTTATCTATTGGGTTATTCAGGTTATTCCTTTCCTTTCCAGAGTGGCCTTCCATTCCTTTCCCTGGACAACGGAGATGTGGCTGCCTCTTTCAAGAATAAATAACCCCACACTTTCATACCTCACGTTTTCTATGTCCCTGTTCTTTCTCTTTACTTTCCATCTGACCTTCTCCATGTGGTCCAACTCGTGCTTGATATGCAGTGAATGGAAAATGGAAACAGTTTCCCACCCTAGATCTTATCAATTATCTCTGTACGCTGAAGCAAGATGGCCCAGTCTCCCTTGACATACTTCTAACACAAGCCAATGAAGCCTGTTGCAAAGCATCCTATGCATAGGGGAATGAAGCCCAAAAAGGCAGTGGGAGTCAAGATGGATACAATTTTTTCAGAATTTTGTTACAAGGCAAAACTACTAAAAATATTTTTCTGAATACATCTAAGTAATAATGAGGAATAACATTTCATATACCCTAGCAAGCACTCCTGGATTTAAATGCTTACATACAGCAATCCTGGATTCTAAGCACGCAGGCCTTATGCACAATGAGTAGTACCTTTGCCTTTGCCTGTCATTATTCTTCCAGCCTGATTCATATGGTGCACCTGAGCAGCAAAGCATGGTCAAGAATTGGTTTGGCTTCAGAGTGAAAAATTAGGGAATAAATACATTGAGTATGAAACCTAAAAATAAAAAGCATCTACTGGTCCGAGAAGAAAGAGGTTATACATGGTCCATGCCACAAGACCGAGAGATGCAAAAAGCAATGCCTAGAATGACTGAATGACAAGATGGATAAGGTAACGTAATATATGATAGTAGGTAGAGCGTGGGTTTTGTTATTTTTTCAGTCCAGGACAAGGAGGAAAATGCAGGTATTACCTTCTGTGCCCTTCATATCATGTGACCTACAAGTTTTATTATGATATTTCATTATGACCTACCCCCCCACCACTGAATATAGCATACTGCTTTTCTGAAAAAGATATGTATATGTTCCTGTCAGACACCAGCTTCAAAGCTTCCAACTGCAGAAACATGAATCCATCTGGACAAAAGAAAAAATAAATGTGATCCTGCAGCAGCAAATGTATTAAAATTCTTTGTTACCTGTGTGCTTACATTGATCTCCTCTAGTTTCCCTTCAGAGGTTTTAATAAATAGTATTTCACCAAGCAGACTTCCAAGCTCAGGCTGCATGCTAGTAGGAATCTATGCCTACCCTTAGGACTTCCTAGAGAGAGATTGCAAAGATTGATGTAGACACCTTCCAAAGTAGATACATAATAGTATAAATGATAAATGAAGACTATTATATAACCACATCAACCCTTGGAATATAAATTGTGGATTTGACTGTGGATCGGATACAGCATCACCTATTTCCACTTTCTTCTCAAATACAATCCTACTTTGTAATCATTTTTTTGCAGACTGTACCCTGTAATTCAGGCGTAGTTCATACTGAAGGAGGGGGAAGCCAGGTTCACAGGGAAAAATGTGTCATCATTGCAGTCAGCCATCCTGCAATAAAGCATTCCTCTTCCACACTAGTTATTCCTCCTCCCTCTAACTCAGTATAAAGTATGAAACCTCAGAATAAAGCAATGTCATTATCTTATTCTTTCTGTAGGTTCTACAATATGATCAGTTTTGTGCACCTATGTAAGGAGCGGGAAGGAGCAGAGCTGGCACATTCACAGGTCAATCAATGCATGAGATCACTTCCTCGCATTCTCCACAGGGCAACTGTTCACGTTCATCTATGATGACTGCACATCCAGTGATGGTGCAGCAGGTATTACGATATATTTCCAGTCAAGGCTCAGTGAACAATTAACAACCTTGCAATGATACTATAGTTCAGTAATTCATGCAGTTTCAAACACCTCAAACCATCTGTGTTCAGAAACATTAAGGCTCTGGTGTTAAAAGTGTTCTTATCAGCAGTTAGTTAATCCCATGATAAATCTGAGCAGTGAACTTAACAGTTTAGAAACAGAGTCAAAAGAAGCAATGTACAATTTTTATTTCAACACATTTCTCTAATTGCTAATTGGACCTTCCTGGACCATGAAGATAATTAGGTTATTTTTTCCTCTCATTTTGTGATATCTCGACTTTTGCATACACTGTGCCTGGGAGAACACAATGTTCCAGCTGAGGGAAAAAACAGTGAAGGATGGTAATTAGAGAAAATAGCAATGCAGAGTTGTGACCCACAGCACGAACATTATCATGTACTCAGTGAAGAGATCCCACTAGAAACAACCAATTAATGACTGCAGGAGAAGTACCTTAAGTAATTCTGCTGCTTGAAACGGTGCAAGCTACTGAGCAGGGTAAAGTGCTTGCTGGCAAACTGGAAATGGAATTTGCAGACAGGTCCTCACTCAAACCTCCCATCAAGTTTGACATTTACAATTTTAATATGTTTGTACATTGAGAGCATACAGAGGCGAGAAACTGCTCCAGGTATAGACAGCATGTCTGGTTTAAAATATGAAGAAGCTCTTATTTCTTGTTTCCTTTAAGTGAGGGAAGTGCATTTCATTATGTGAGTGTTTGAGGTAATGATATCTATACATTTTTTAAGATACACATATATATTTTAAGATGTCTGTATATGTTTTACAGACACAAAAGCATCGCTTGGCATTTTGAGTATTGGACCTTTACTTGGGAGACTGTTTATTCCTGACCCTCCTTTGGTTTATGAGTCCATTTATCACCCTTCACATCCTTCTGTAAACTTATTCCCCAAATTAAAATGAGAAGGATGGTATAGTTTTGCCTACTTAGCGGTTCCTCAACTCCAGAAGGTTCAGCTTCAGCTATCTTGTACCCACACACATAAATCTCAAAACTTTGCCTGAGCTATGATGTCCAATGGCATCCTAAAGAGCAGCTAGGAATCCAGGCCCAAGCAGAAACCTCAACAATTAATTACTAACTCTTTTTCTTTTTTTCAGTATTTGCCAGCTAAAATGCTCACAGACAGCACTACCCCTCCTCCAGCCCTGGACTGGTGGAGGCAGTGATGGGAGGTGCATTCAAAGTACAATTTCACACTAGAAGAATCTGTCTTCAGTAGAAATCCTACAGACTAATTTTGTATTAAAAATATGATCAGAACGACTCCTCGGCAATTTACTGTGGAGACAGAAGATGTTAATGTTGGGATGGTAACTGCTGTTTGCACTTTACTTAGTAACTGCAGTGTTAGATGGAGGAAAAAAAAAGGGGTGAGTCTGAGTGTTTTGAGAAAATACGCATAAAAGAGCCAGCGAGAAGAAACTGGCTTAATACTAACATGTAACCCTACCAATTCCCCACTTCCATAATCACCTCCCTGGTTCTAGTGAATCTTTAAAAATTATTTGAGACGTTTGGGAACACTGGTGTCCCATCAGTCCTTAAACATGTAAGTTCATGCTTCCATCAGCCAGAGAGTGCTCCACCAGGAAAATCCAACAGAAAATCTGTCTGTGGAAAACAATCCACCAACATTTTACCTTTTTGCAATGTTCTCAGTTACATACTCCACAAAACACGGGAGCTGGGCCATTCCTGTACATGTAGTTTTTAGACTAACAAAAATGGCAATCAGTATCAGGTTTTGACTGAGAACTATCCCCCATCAGTGGCAGGCCTGAATTCAGAGGAAAAAGAAAAGGACTACCCAATGTGGTATGCAGCGCTGTAAGGTAGAATCTCAGTGATACACACATGATTTTATCTTCTAAAACTTCTAACCATTAAGGAGATTTAATGAAAAAATCCTAAAAGTATTTTATTCATCCATCAGGGTAGAAGAGGCTAGACATAAACCTGCTAAAAGAGAAAATGGACTGTAAAATAAATATGCTTGTAAAAATTGTTTTTCAAAGCAACAAATAGATTTCATAGTTTTAACAAAGGAAATGCATTGTGGAAGTAACACTTAAAGTGTAAAAAAAAAAATTAGCATGTCACGCGATAGTTGTCCTGAGTCACACATTTATGATCTTGACGCTGAGATACTAACTGGGAGACAAGTGTGGTAATGTAATACAGCTTAGAAGAAATTTCTTGATAATTAACAAATAACATTTTTTACAGTCTATCAGGAACAGCAATGATAAATCTATTTCACATGTTTGTTTTTTTTTCTATGTAACTCGCTATAACATCTATAATCCCTTTAACCTGAATTCGTCTGTATCTATAGAGATAAAAGGAAAAAAAAGAACAATGTGGAAACACAGTAAAGATTTCATTCAGCTTTCCCTGAGGGCTTCTGAGCAGTTTCAATTAGAGTTGTGTCAAACTTAACACTCTAATAGTCCATATATGCATGCTATTTCATATATTTATACTCCGTGAAATTACTGGTAGAAAAGAAGGACCGAAGTAAAAAGTTCCTAGCAAAC
This sequence comes from Egretta garzetta, assembly GCF_000687185.1. Lineage (NCBI taxonomy): Eukaryota > Metazoa > Chordata > Aves > Pelecaniformes > Ardeidae > Egretta > Egretta garzetta. Next base: position 2,342,826 of record NW_009259796.1, on the reverse strand, counting down.
CATGACTGAAGGCAGGCTTTAGATCAATTATACATCAATTACAACTCTACTACTGTAGCTATTACTGATACAAGATGTTCATGTGCCTAAATAAAACCCTCTCATTGGTGCAATTTTCCAAGTTGTACAGGCACTCCAGGGTGCCAGCAGGTAAAAGGTAGGACATAGAAGTTGTGGGATTTTTAGCTGTGCTTAAATATTCCTCGTGGGAGTTTTTTTAAAATCTACCGAGTGCCTCCTTTCATTTTTAGGTGCTTAAATATTGTTAAGAATTGCATATGGCCCCAGCTTCAGCTGATCCTCAGTTCAAGCCATTCAGTGCAAGCCAAATCCATGTACTCTGCACTTCCTAGGGTTTGGTTTTAGCCCTTCAGAGCTGCTGCTTAACTAATAGCAAAGTGTATTTAGGAAGGCTTTACCTCCAGAACACAGGGTAAATCTTTTCCAAAATCTACTGGAAGACAGTTGGGAGATGACAGGGGAAGAATTTAATTGTATAGTGATAGGCCCTGTACAAAATCCATAGACTGATAGAAAGAGCAAGCCTAATTAGCAGGAATAAGTGATGACACAGGTCTATGCAGCTACTAGAATTAGTACAATATATGCACAGTTAAGCGTTTCATATTTACACAGGTCATATACATACTGTATAGACTTGGTGTTGGCTTCATTAATGTTTGAATTAAAATTTAAAACATTTGGGGTTCATAAGTCAGAGCACTTAACTTAGAAACATGAAACATTTGGCGCTATTGGTTTGCAGGGTGCTCAATTTTTCAGTGAGATACCTCAAAATACTGAAAAATGGATGTTTTGAAAACATCACAGAGAATACGTGACAATGAGATAGTGATTTTTATCAGCACTGTAATATGCTGTGCTCACTGTATCAAAATAGGAAAAAAAAAGCCTGTTTTCATGTCAAATTATGATTCAGTTCTTGTCAACATATTAGCAATTAGGCCAGAGAAGCATATTGGTAGTTGTATTTTGTGGAACTAAAATGCACTATATTTATCAGCTTCAATGCTTTAAATTAAATATTGACAAGAAAAGATGGGGGGAAATTATTTGTTATCCCATCTGCCACTCAAAATGTCAAGTCTGAGCAATGCCATTTCTCAGTCTTCCCTGATATGTGAGCCTCATCAGATATTGTTTGGTTTTGCTGTGTGATGGCTTTAAGAACGAACAGTCAAAACCATAAAGGTCAGGTTGTTCCTTCCGTTTTGTCAAGCTGTTTAATCCTCTTCCAATGGACTTTGATTTGGGGAGAGGTGTGGATGACGGCAGATTTAAGAGAGTTGAAAACCTGTTCTGGCATTGAAAAGCTTTTGGAGAAAATAAAATGTATTGATCATAGGACAACAAAGTCAGTCATGTTATAAAAACTATTGAGGATTTATATAATGCTACATTTGTCATCATACGTTACTAGCCATTACCAAGGATGAGTATGGCAACAGGGACCAGTTAAGCACATTAACAAAATGGGTGGATTCAATTCAAACAAGGTGTCTAGCAATTTGCCCTGCTTTGAGAAACGGCCCTTTTGCACTTTGACAAGAACGCAACTTTGCATTAATTCAAATTATACCAATAGTGGTTTGGAATCCAAGGTTTAAATTACAGTCCCATAATAATGTCTGTGTATGACCTATTCAAGCATTGTAACAGGATTATTATCCCACCATGCATGGACTATATTATAGAGACGATATATAAGTGGTACTTGGATTTATTAAAGGATCATGCCCCACCTTTATTTCTGTATGAATGAAACCCACTGAGCCCTTTGCAGGCAGGAACTGCAAAGGAAACTATTTTACATTTATTTTCAAACTAGATCATTTGGGAGAACATTGCTGAAAATCTGTCTACCTGTGTGATATCTGATAGAAAGCTTAACAGAGGTGCTTAGGCCAAGAAGAGTCTCCTCTTGAGGTTTGGTCATTATTAGTTTGGCGTAAGAAAATTCTGTCTTTCAGTGGTTGATTGATTTTTTTAAAACTAAATTTTACTCATTAGAAGCTTCTTAAAACTTAGAGCTGTTAAGACAGATGCCACTGAGTTGGAAAGGTTAGCTGTGACTCTCCCACAAATTCAGGACACGTGTATTGATTACACAATTCTGCAAGTTATCCATATTGTTGTATTTTGGGGGTAAATACACATATATCTGCAAAACAGCATTAGGAGAGCCAGTTATTGCTAGCAGCAAACATGTTTAATGACAAAAGAGTATGACTTCTGTGGGCTCAGCCTTACATACTCATTTGCAGATGTTAATGAGGTGGAAAATTAAAAAAGACAACAGTATGTGGGACTTGATAATTCCAACCACTCAAGTAACTTATTTTACTTGTCTAGTTCTAAGATTTGCTTGGCCAGAGATCACCACGCTCCTGATTTAAATCACAGAAAGCGCGAAAGTTTAAATTGTCGAAATTTGTTTTCACTTCGGGCTGTTTGGTTCATTGTGAAGATGTGCAAGTTAATTATTTGTATTATATTAGAACGATATTGCTAATGAGATGTGAGCAGAAGGGAGAAGGGGTAGGCACTGAAGTTATTGTCAGATTCTCTTCTGGTAGTGCTATTTCACTGTTTCTTGAGAATAAAATAACAAGTAGATCCATATAAGTTAAGAAGTCAAATTACTGTTTTTCGCAGCCTGCTTCACCTCATAAATAACACATTCACCATAAAGTCCAGAACTACATATCAAAAGCAACAGATTTGTGTTGACTAAAGATCTGCAACAACAGAAATTAGACATTTAAAAAAAATGCATGTTTGTATCTCAGTACTGTAATCACTTCTCAATTAATTTATAGAATTGGGATCTTGACTGAGCAGTCATTACTTCAGTACAAAGAGAAGCATGCATTCTGTCACCATTAGCCAAGGGACTGCGTAACAAGACATCTTTTCTTTCTTCAGATAGATCCTAGAGGCTTATACACCCTTTCTTTCACCCTCTGGCCATTGGCAGAAACAGTTGTTACCGCCATTCACTGAAGCATGCATCACTGGAAGAGCCATGCATGCCACAAGTACCATTCACACCCCTGTGCTACAGCTTCTGAATTCCAGTCCTGAGCCCAGTACAAAATCCAGTCAAGTCAAGGAAGCAACTTTTACCAACTCTCACAGGCTCAGCTGCTTCATGGCTTTACTTTCAAGATTCACAATAGCATCTGAGCTCTTGTGCTAGGCTCAACTTTGTTGGTGACTTAACACAATTGCAGACTTTGTTCTTTTTAATTTTCATGTTGCTTTCAAATGTGTACGTAAGTCTCAGTGCTTGAAAGCTGCTCAACAGTTCCTATCGGTTTAGACACTGGGTCATGAGAGCAGAACTAAAGAGACTAAAATGGGTGCAAAATACTACATTCACCCTTTATATTTTTTTTCATTTAAAACCCTGCAAGTTAAAGAAAGAAAAAGTGCACGTGGCATTTTCTATTGACATTTTAGTCTTTTCAAGTCCTACAGACATGGTATGATTTTAATGACACAGCTGCTATTTTTTGCCTTCCAAGCAATCATGATCTCAATGGAAGTGACAGTAAGAGATGCTCCCACTGAAACTGTATCTCAGGAGATAGAGCTTTAATGGAACAAATTCAATGCACCTTTGACACAATGAAAACACTATTAACAGTAACTAAAATGTATTCATAAAAGCGGTTCCTTTTCAAAAGCAAAATCATTGGTATTTACAATTTAAACAAAGAAAAAATATCTGCAAGGCTTTACATTGACACTGTGTTTCCCCACGCTGGAGCCCTGCAGGTGCAATGTGACTGTAATGGCACAGCTACTATTTTTTCACTTCTAAAAAATTTTTATCTCAATGGAAGTGACACTAAGGGATGCTCCCACTGAAATCGTATCTCTGGGGATAGGGATTGCATGGAATCAGTTCAATTTACCTATGACCCAGTGAAAACACTAGTAAGAGCAACCCAAGCATATTCATAGCAGTGGCTACTTTTCAAATGTAAAATCCTCAATAGCTGAGACTTCAAAGTAAGGACAGGAATAGAGCCCTAACATATTTTGCAAAACTGAGAATGAACAAACAGGCCTGCCATCAGTAAGCCCATACTATATTTTGAAGAGAAACCTAATAAAATTTCCAAAATTCAACATAGCAGAACGAAAAATTTTCATTCCATTCCTAGTTTTTGTACCTGAACTCTGTGGCTGAAAAGATCTCCATAAACTGCCTCCAATAAAAAGATGATGTTTCTACTACAATTACAAAAAGCAGAGGGGCCAAAGTAACTGCAAAATGCAAACCTCAGATACAAGGTGTGGCCACAGGAAAAAAAACACCCAGTCACTGACTGACTCTGCCATCAAGATCACTCTCTGTGGTCTTAATGACCACACTTAGACTTAACCAGTCTGAAGGTTTCTTCATGCAACTTAACCTCACAGGAACAGGGAGGAAAAAGACAGCAGTAGTATTCATTTTTCTGCACCCTGTCCACAGGAGCTACATCTGCACTATGATTATGGATCATGCTTCCTGCAGATAAAGGCTTTGACGATTTTAGCAGCAATCAGCTGATGATTTTTACTGCATAGACATCAATGGAAATTTGTTCACATTCATAATATCAGGCCTGAAAGACCTTTATGAAAAGATCAAAATGTTGGTTTTGGTACACAACATTATTTCCTCTGTCAAATCTCACATTTCTGCCACAAACTCTTCACAGTGAACGATATTAATGAAAAAAAACCACCCCAAACCTGGGACGATTGTCAAACAGACATTTTCTCCCTGAATAGATTAAACTTAAACATCACTTTGCACCACTGAAAACAATACTGTCAATAGGAATAACCTCAAACAATTTCAATCTGAAATTTTCAACTCAGAAAACCTAAAAGCAACTGGAAGTCACATATGAAGTTGGAACCATTAGGCAAGCTTACATTGCTATGGTCGCCTTCCATCCTCATTTTACGATATGCGGCTTTAGGGAAAACTTAGTGTTTCATCTTTCTTGCAAAAAAAAAATAAAATCCTTTGGCACCAGCCTTCTGTCAGATCTGCCAGATTCTGTTATGCAATTTACCCTTAGCAATTCCATGTTTTCTGTGGCAGTATGGTTTACAAGAACAAGCAATGTAACAGAAATGAAATGCTGCATGTTACAGACTATTTATTTTTTAAATTATGAATAGAACCAATCTTACTGCAATAACAGTAATAAAACAAAACTAGTAAAAGTGGAGAACTTATAAATACTGTCATTGCTGACATGCAAAAGATGACTCAGAAAATAAAATCTTAATCTCCTCAAATAAATGGGAGCTTAGCTGTTTACTTTTATGTGAATGGTGTTTCATGCAAAGAGCAATAAATGTATTTTCTTGAGTGTTTGAGAATGACAGCAGTAACAAAGGTTCTCAGTGGCATCTCTTCTGGATAGTTACACCCAAATAAAGAGAGCAAGAAAATAAACCACTAAAGACTGTAGGTGTTCTTACCGGTCTGCTGTCTCTTATGTTAATCGGAGAGGATTAGAGTTCTCGTGTTCTAACCTACAATATTTGATTCACATTATTTGTTTTCAGTTAAACAATGAGAGAGAGAGAGAGAGACCATCACAGGTGCCAATCAGGAAAAGAAAAAGAAACAAATTGTCTCTCTTAACCCTTCTACATGCACTTAGATGCAGATCTGAGAGGAACAGATATGATGCTACTTAAGGACTTTATGATCCTCTAAACTCTAAGGCCAGGAAGATGCTGGGGTACTCGTAGATGTTGGCATCCAATTGCTCTGCACTCAGCCTCCCTGCCCACACTGCCAGCAGGGAATACCTATTAACAGGGCCTGTTCACTGCACTCACCCTCGTTCCATCCCATTCCTTCCCACTTTCTGACATGATGATTGCTAGGATGATAATTGGAATCTTCGTATTTTTCCATGTGTAAAATTCCTCAGGATCACATTTTCAAAGAGGCCTCAAACTGATTGCTAACATTTCATCATCAGCTTTCATGTCTGAAACTGTACATACAAAATTCTTCCTGTATTTCTACAGATTGAAAGAGCTTGCATCAATCAAGCAGTAAAGGAGCTCTCTGAACTGTGTGCTCCAACAGCATCAGTTGTTTGAAGTCCAGAAAAGAGTTATGTCATGTTCTTTGCTGTTGAGCACTGCATGGGAATTCATTGTCCTCTAGTTTTTCATGCAGAAGTTTGATAGTAAAAACTGTAAAAATACTCTGTACAGAGTGCTCAAAAGGTAGATTGCCAGCAGCACTGGAGCAAAGATGAATTCATTTTTGCATTTCTTTTTCCTCAGCTGCCAATCCTCTTCCAACCTTTCTACTCCTTTTCTTCAAAAAAATATGTTCTTTTACACTTACTAAAATGCACTTTTACATTTACATTTGAAAATTGTCTTTGCGTACTGTCTAAGATTTGATTTTGTGAATCAAAACAAAGGCTCCTTGGAAGGATCTCATTAATGAGTATGTTTTTTGTAATAGTTTTCAATGTTTATGCCTTGTTTTTATTTTATGTCAAAGAATACATCTGTACACATTATAAATCTAGACTTCCATAATAAAATATATCTGTGTTTTGGCAGGAAAGAAGATAAAAACACATACAAATGTTTGTTGTGTTACTCTGGAGAAATGTCATTGTAAAGCACAGATAACATGATACAGCCAATGAATGATACCTTATCTACTGATTATCAGACAAAAATCTCAAGATGCCTCTTTGGATTCAAGCAGACTCATGTGTTCAGAAAGTGACAAACCAAACAGTATTTTGTGCTTCAAGTACCAGATGAGTTGTGCTATAGAAATGCTGGGTTCCCTTCCAAGCCTCCACGGGTGGCAAAACGTAATTGCAAGCAAGCAATTGTCCCACGGTAAGGCTTCTCTTTTAGTCTGCACCCAAATATTCCCTCATTTTTAATGTGCTCAGGGATTTAGGCTATTTCATACCATATTTTTTAACAAATTATTTTTAAAAGAAATTATTTTAATCCTAAAATATGCTACTTTACAAGCAGGACTAAGGAAGAGAAGAAATCTTCCCATTCATTTTTAATGAATATTTTTGGATGAAGGGACAGTTCAGTGTTGCCCCAAGGGAAAAGCTGGTCTCCTTCGGCCCTAGCCAAACAGATCCATTTAATGTTAACTAGCTGTTGAACCTAAGCAGATACATACACGACCTTACCAAAGAGAGCACAGCAGGGAAGGCAAGTTCCTGTAAGCACCTGTCTTTCTCTCCCATACCCAATAGCTCAGCCTCCAGCAGGAGACTGCTGGAGCTACTGGGTCCCTTCCCCCTGTGCCAGTTTGAGCCTCAACAAGACTGTGAAAAACAACTGTGTTCAGTCTTCTTTGAAGCATTAGGTCCCTTCAGCTGTGATGACACATGATAAAATGAATAGCATGGAAACCTGCACATAAACTCATAACAAAGGAGAAAAGGAGTCAAATTTTCTTATTTAATTATTTCAGCAAATATTGGTTCCATGTTTAATTCTCAACTGCATCGTAAGTTATGTTTTAAATCCACAGAAAGCCTAAAAAGTCATGTACAAGCAGTACTGATACAGCATTACTTCAGAACAGAAGCAGAACACCAATTATCAGGGCAGCAGACAGATACAACATGACAAATGCTTGAGACAAAAATGTCACAGAAAAATTCATGTTTCCTGTCTTTATAAAATGTTCTTTGTTTCTATCATGGGCTTCTTCCCTCCATCAGTGTTCCTAAAATAGTGTATTGAGACAGAAGGGAGAAACGCATTAGTTGACTGCGAGGGGGGAATAAAACCTGTACATATACAACAAGCATTTAGTACATCCAAAAATGATTGCATGTTATTATGGATGTAAGGAAATTATCGGGCTCTGTTCAGCAATGAAGCAGATGAAACATACTGAAGTCATACTCTAAGTTACTAGTCCTAAGAAAGACCAAATCTTCCTTCACTTTTGCACTTGGCATAACAGATAAGATTTCTTTTGCTTGCCACAGGCTAAAGTTGTTGCTAACATAGCAAAGTGGCACTGAGGGTCAGAGTCTGCCATTAAACAGACCAATACCTCGTTCTGGACTGGACCCAGGAAAGCATTCAGCAGCTGTTTAACTTCTAATATAGTCTTAAATATTTGTTGTACTGAGGCATCTGCAGATACTCTAATAAAATCAATGGAACTGATGAACAAGCAAGGAATTACTTGTGCATCATCCTCAGAAGTCTCAGAAACTGGCTGAGAAACATTCCGTGTTAAATAAAGATATTTCTTTCACAGAGCCTTTAACGCCGTTTGGAAAAGTCCTTGCTCATTATTACTAGCGGAGAAGAAAGCCACTGAGACCTGGTAGAAATAAACTGGAAAGTGTTTGGCTTCTCTCTTCTGTCTTCCATACCACCCACCTGCACCATCTACAAGGTTGTCCTTATAAAACTTCCAGCTATTTTTGCTACCAGCATAGATGCACAGTGTGAAGCTTATCCAGATCAAACAGCCTCCTTCAGAGTTTACCAGCCATGCATTTTAATGGATTTCTGTCTTTCTAATCAGCTTGGCTGATCTCTGTTTTTACTGAATCTCACATGTATATATACACATTATACTGCTGGTGGTTTATTGAATTTATGAAATTTCTTTACCCTGCTGGACTAGCTGATGAATTTTCTACTGATAATTGAACTGTGGTAAGTAACTTCATCCATCATTCCCTTATTTATCTCTGGAAGAGAAAGCAATAGTAGTCACAGGGTCTTTGAAAGAAGGTGTGTGACCTGACCGGGGCCTTCAATGAAAACTAATAATGAATTGATAATAAGAGGGTTTTGCTTAGGAGTACGAGACCTGTCATAATGCAGGCTGGAAAGAAAGTTCCATTAAATAGCTTGCCAATGGTGTGATATTGGTCGAGCTGATTGTTTCTCCTGCAGGAGTTATAAATCAATAGCGTGTGCCCAGATTCATGAAGAAAGTTAAAATTTCTCTCTTTCAAGAAAGATTATTTAATGGATTTTTGTTACTGTTGAATTTTCATATTTTATTTAATAATTTGATTCATTCTTGTTATCAAACAATGAGGAATTACCAATTCACGTCTTTCGTATTACAGCCCATACAATCACATAATGAAAAGGTAGATCTAGAAATAAATAAATTGTTGTTTCCAACCTCCACAGAGAATAATATCCAGATCCAATATATGCTATTTTACCTGCTTGTAAAAATAAGCTGTAGTTTTAAAAATTTCCTCTGACATTTTTCATGATTAGTTTTCAAAAGGTATATTGGGTTTCTATTTTACATATATATAAATGGAACACCTCTTTGCCAGCAGTGAAAAATATCTTCAAAATAATACAAAATTAATCCTCAATGGTACTTTCATGAATCACATGAAACTGCATGCATATAACAATATTTTCTGGGATGTCAGAATCTCATTCTGAATGCAAGAAAAGACACTGAAGCAGACTCTGTCTCCCTGCAGCATGAGATGGCTCCTACAGAAGAACCTCAGCCCTGAACAAGGAAACTACCAAGAACACAAATATTTTTCCAGCTTTACCTATACCACAACAAAAAAAGTAAAACTTTCAGCTTGAAAAGCCTCAAACAAAGCAACGGTCACAATAATACTCTGTACTCTTTTGTACAGTAATTCACTGAAAGGTCAGAAAGAGAAATAACAAATAGTAAATGAAGCTAAGGTGCTTTTTTGGGGCAGGACCAACACAAACCCCCTGCCTTGGGGCCTGACCTGTCCAGATTTCATGTTTCAAGCTAATCAGTAAACTTGGAGGCACAAGAATGCAGAATTTGAATATAGCTTCGATTCCAGTCCTTCCTAGTACTGAAGGCAGTAATGTCCTAAGGTCCTAATTTAGAGCAAGCACAATTTATATAGTCCATCTTGAGATCCGACTTGTTGATTTAACCACACTGTTACTATTACTAAATTGGTCCAGAACTGATTAATTCCTATCATTTCCTGTATGAGTGATATATTTATTCATGAGTAATTTATATAGAGTTTTGCTCATGTCAGGTGTTGTTTTTTCACTTAAACAGTTCTTTCTCCTCCTTGGTGTTTCTCCTGTTCACTCTTTGCCTTATCCCCTTAAATTAAGTTTAATTAAATTGATTTTAAATAAATAAATTAAAATAATTAAATTAAATCCCCTTAAAAGGAGCAAATATATCCTATCTCACCTCCTCCCTTCTTTTTTATTGTGCTAAACTAAACCAAACAAAGCTTTGCTAGTCTCATGGTCATTTTTCTGCTCATTTATGATACTTGTAGCCTTTTCCTATATGTTAGGTTTAATTTATCTTCCTTCATCTTGAAGGACCAGAAGTGACTTGCAGATAAAGCAAACCCATTATTAGTACCCAACAGTACTACAGCTTCCCTACTGCTCTTGGGTACCCATATTAGTCAGAAGTTCATGTCTGAGTCCGTAACTGTGTGAGCTTTACTGAGCACAACTGAGTATGTAACAAGATGAACTTTTAATACAGCAACATTTACCCTATCGAGCATTAGAAAAAAAAGGAGTTTGAAGTAGAAAGAGTGAGACCTGCATGTTTGGTCTGTGCGTGGAGAACATCTTGCAAAGCAAGCAAAGGAAAGACCATTTGTGTTCAAAGGAATGTGCTGAAAAAAAGGAGCAGCTGTTCCCTCAACTACTTGTGCAGACAAATCCTCTTATCCTTTGGTTCTCCTTTTCCTGCAATCACCTTCACTTCTGCTTCAATCTGTACTGTGGAGAATATGTATGAGTATGGGTGTAAGTATCCTTATTTGTCATTGTCTACGGACTTCCAGAAAATGTTTTTGCTTAATGCAAGCATTGCACCTTTGTGTAAAGGCACGACACTGTTTAGTTCTGAGCATTCAGCTGTATTATTTGAATTTATTTATTTTATTCAAAAACACACTCTGTATTTTTCAGACCTTTTTTTTCAGCATAGCAAGTAATTCTGGTTCTTTGTTTTGCAAACTAAGTCCACTGAATCATTATATAATCTTCCTGCCAAAACTTCTATGCTCTCCTACTTTAAACAATCCCATTTTTTTCTAAACCAGGCTTTGCAGCAGTCCTTTAGTTATTTTAGGTGTTCTGATCCCCGATATGATCTGTCCTTAAACTAGAAATTCCATGAATCTGAAAGAGCTGAATCTCAAAAACCTAACTTAGGCTCACGTCTTTGTCCTTAATTTGAATTCTCCTATGAAACTGCTTTGGTTTTTATGCTGAGAATGCAGTATTCTTTAAGTCTTTAAAGTGCAGTCTGATTTGTTTTGACCACTTAATGTAAGCTGCAAAATAAGTCTAAGGTGTTACTCAACTCAATACTCAATACAAAATAATACCTTAAATTCATTGTTCTTTTCCATTAAGTTTACTTATTTGAATATTTAAAAATTATCTGCTCCACCTGGGATTGCAATAAAATCTAAAATCACACTTCTTTTTTGGTAACACCTTTGCTTCTGTTTATTTGTTTCAAAACTTTTTTTTTTCTTTTATTTTCATCCCTGCAACTACTTCATTTCTAGTGCTATAAGGGCTTCTTATGTGATTAAAAATAACCAAATAAGAGTTAGGATTTCTGACACAAGTTTGAGGAGACTGTTTAACACTACAGCTACTGTAAAGGATGTTAGAGGAAAGAGCTCGAGAGAGGAGGAGGATGCGGGTACAATTTCATTTCAGTGCCCCTGTCCTGCACCACTGTCCTAGTCCTTCAGCCAGCCTGACTATCTGCTCCGAGACAGCTGAAGAGCTCTCTCATTCCCTGCACATCTCCCACCACTCTGTAAATATTCCCAATGGAAAAAGAACAGACTTCTGGAATAGCCCTGCCTCCCGTGGTGGTTGACTATGTGCAGCATACAGGACTGGCGGGCTGTCATGCAGCAACTGGGCCCCACCCAGCCACTCACTCACTCCCCCCACAGCAGAATGGGGAAGAGAATCAGAAGGGGAAAAGTGAGAAAACTCATGGGTTGAGATAAAGAGAATTTAAGAGGTAAAGCAAAAGCTGCACACACAAGCAAAGCAAACCAAGGAATTCATATACTGCTTCCCACCAGCAGGCAGGTGCTCAGCCATCCCCAGGACAGCAGGGCTCCATCACGCGTAACGGTGACTTGGGAAGACAAACGCCATCACTCCAAATGTCCCCCCCCTTTCCTTCCTCTTCCCCCAGCTTCATATGCTGAGCATGACATCATATGGTGTGGGATATCTCTTCGGTCAGTTGGGGTCAGCTGTCCCAGCTGTGCCCCCTCCCAGCTCCTTGTGCCCCCCCAGCCCCCTCACTGGTGGGGTGGGGTGAGGGGCAGAAAAGGCCTTGGCTCTGTGTCAGCCCTGCTCAGAAGGAACAAAAACATCCCTGGGTTGGCAATGCTGTTTCCAGCACAAATCCAAACACAGCCCCATACCAGCTACTGTGAAGAAAATTAACTCTGTCCCAGCCAAAACCAGCACAGAGATGCAGAAGGGTACATGGAATAAGTTTAGGGAACATTTACTCTCTGCTAGAGTAGAAAAAATCTGGCAGTGGGACGACAGGTAACAGCCATCATAGTGCACAGTTGCTCTCTTTCTAGAGCCCATTGAAAAGGTATATTTTCAGAAAAAATAAAGCCATTTTCTTAGCCTACTTGCCAAGCTGTACCAGCAAGATATTCCACATATCAGTGCATAGCATCCCATAGAGTCTGTGCCTCTGCCAGAAAAATTCAGCAAAAATGACACTGCAGCAGATACCTATCTCTGCTAAGGAATTTCCAGGTACTCACAGGTTGGTACACTCAATGGCGTGCCCCCTCTCGAGCCCTCTGAAGCCATGCTAGTTACCATGGCAGCCATTCCATGAAATGCTGCAGGACCCAGAAAGGTAGCCTGAAATGCCTGAAGAACGTAATTTAGCACACAACAGTAGTCTCATCCAAGATCCAGGTAAGGTTTCCCATAATCTCCAATTCAGCTCATTTTTCACCCTTTTTACAGATCTTGTACTCTAACCCAACATTTTCTCTATTTTCTTTGGTTTATTTGAGTACTTTTTCCCATGTCCAGAAGATTCCCAGTACCAATTTAAACATAAGTAACACTGCAAGTACAGATCCTTGCCTTAGAAGTCATAGATTACAGGGGGAGGAAAGAAAACTATCACTGTTCTCACAGGCTTTCTTTCCCTCTCTGTCACACTAATCCACTCAAACAGTACGGGGTAAAGAATGGGCTTTGGATTGTATTCTACCAAACGCCAAGAGATAAAGTTTATATATTGTCCGTAACACGTATCTGTGAAATTCTGACACTGCTCTAATCTCAAATGCTCCTTCCCACACTGATCCTGTTTGCTGTTTCTTGGTCTTCAAAGTCTCTTTACCCAGGAGGTTCAGTAGGGCTTGGGTGGGCAAGAGGGCAGGGTCTGACTGAGCGTGCTAGGTACAGGAGAGCAGGTGTTACTGCAGCTCTCAGATGCTCCCAAGCTCCTTCCCCACCAGCCAGGGCCTGACCAGCAATGCCCAGAGGGTAAAGAGATTGCAAAGTCATGTCCCTTCTGGCACATTCACCAACCTCAGTATGAGGGGCAGGGGAGGATTAGCTCATATGTGGGAACTCCAGAGCAAAGATAATCTCTCACAGGTAATAGGAGATAGGTCAACGGCATGGGTACAAGACCTAGAAATCTCCCTAGCCCCTTGCTTCTTCCAGTATCTTCCAGATACGTAGGGTTTTGTGCTACTCTATTCAAAGCATTCTACCCCATAACAAACTCTTTGCATTGACCTCAAATGCCCAATTTGGGCAGAACGCTTCTATTTGTCTGCGAAGTAATTACTATTGCATTGACAAGTAGTTCTTTGCAGCCATCCACCTTTGAAACATATAAAAACAGCCATGGGATCGTCTGCCTTTGGAGGAACATGGTCCTGGGTTCCCTTCCTCAAAAGCAATGTTGCATAAGTGCCAAGATAAGCTTTGAGCACCAGTAGCTGTGGTTTTTGAAGCTGCTGTGGATCCAGCTCTTTCCTGTGACACTTGATGGGCACTTTATCAGACGAACATCCTGAAATGAGGAAGAAGGAAGCACAGAAGCAGTGTATAAACTGTTATGCAGCAAGTCAGGAGATCAAGGCTTTATTGGTTGCCCTTCCTGTATATGATGCTCGGATGAGTCCAATTCCTTTCCAGTCTTCTCTGTTTAAATTGCAAAGTTTTTAACTATCACTCTCACTACTGATTCGTGCAATGCATGGATAGTACAGAGAGGCCTTGACAGCTTCGGGAATCTCTCTGTGTAACTGCAGTTCAAACAGAAAAAAATACCTTTCAGAAGAGCTTTTCAGCAATCCCTGTCCCTGCTGCATTTTCTCCCCAGCTATGAATGGGGATGATGGTGTGGGGATAATGCACGCATTTGAATGATAGTAATTCCCACAGAGAATCCAGTTCAATGATATCGCTTAGGAGGCAGCAAATACTGAGTAGCCACAGACACATTCATATGTGTGGCCTGTCATGCATCCCTAAGACCAGTTCTGACAAAGGACTTCTGTTATTAGAGTTGAATGCACCTTATTGCAACACTGTTAATTGTTTTGATATTTGCCATGCAGTTTTAAATTTCACATCCTGCCTTGTAATTAGATATGAAAAAATGTTCAGAACTGCTTATGTGATTTAGGAGATGAAAACCAATAATATGCAGCTATTGCCAGACCTGCACTGGTATCCTCGCACAGTGCTGCATTGGCAGAGGAGAATGCCAGTTTCCATTTGGGAACATCTCACATAGTGCTAGGTTGTGGAAATGGCTCGCGCTTATCTAAGTCACTTAGGTGCTTTTGGATTTCTTGGCAACAGTGTTCAGAGAATTTTCTGGGTTACAGCACATTTAATTTCAAGAAAATTTTAGCAGCGTCTATTTCAAATAAAATGAAAAAAGAAAACAGATTATCACAGAGGGAAGATGAAGATAAAAGCAATGACAACAGAAGAAACATAAGCACATGAGCTTATGGCTAAGATTTTTTTTTAACAGAAATCAGTAGTTAAACATTTTTGAAAGTGATTTTTTTCCCTTTTTTTTTTCTTTTAAAGAAACAAAACCATATTGGGAATATTCTTTTTTTCTTATGGAACACTATAGACTGTCAAGAGTTAAGTCTCAGGCAACAGCAATCCAGGATAAAACTAAAACAGTAACTAACAAGCAGAATCTCTCTCCCAGCAGCAGGGAGAAAGCAAGTTGGAGAAATGGTGATGAGAGGAGAGGAGAAAGCACATGAGTCCTATGCAAGTCAATTCTTTCTACAAAAATAGAAGCAGCAGAAGGAACAAATTAGCAGGTTTTTTTAGATACAACACAGAGTAGTTAAAAAGAAATATGATGTAATTGGGGTCATGGAGATTTGGCTTATGCAGAAGACTGGCTAAGATACCAAACTGATTAAGAAAAAAAGGAGACTCAGAAGAGTTGAAAGAGAACGTTGGAAAAACGGACTTCGATACCTAAAGAAATAAATTTCATATTGCAGACTTGGTAAGGAACTGAGAACACATTATCACTCTAATTACAGAGGTGTGGAAGTGAAAGCCAGAAGTATTAGAATGTTGGGACTTCATAATAACCCTATGTCCTAAAAAAAAAAAAAATCCACAAGGCAAAATATGACACAGGATCACATATACTCGACCATGGTGGAGCTTGTCTGCAATCTGCCTGGGAATACCGACAGAGTCTGTTTGGCCTACCAGGGATGGACAGATGAGCCAGAGAGAGCAGGAAGCTGTCTGAGTTATTACAGCAAATGCTCCTTTGTGATCAGACACACTGGATCAAGCTACAGCTGTTGGTATTTTTAAAATTTTCTGCTGAATTCCCTTTGGTTTTACCACCTGATACAGAGGAGAGGATATCTCAAAAGTTCCCTTCTTTCGAGATATTCATGGACAAGATAACTAATTTACTTCTGCAATGATGATGGGAGATCAAGGAGACATGTCAGGAGGCATTGCCAAGTGTCCAGCCATACCTGGAAACATAACTATTGGGGCAGCCATTGCCTGAGAGACTGTTCATCCAGCAGGATGCTGAGACAAGAGCCTGCCTCTGGCACTAATTAATGAAGAGCAGAACCTGCCAGCAGTCTCCTGTTTGCAATACCAATCCGAATCCATGGCTTTGGAAAAGACTGAAATTCCTAAAAGCTGAAATTCCAGAGTTGAAAAAAGTTGTTACTATGATGGGCCCACACAGGTAGAAATGCCACGGTGAGGAGACTGAATTTAGGGAAGGCCTCTTCAAAGGCTAGAAGTGACCTTCCTGGGAAACAAAACTGTCTGGAGTCCCTGAGAAAAATAGCAGAGGAACTTCTACTTGGTCTGGGTTCCATCCAGTCACCACCCAGCTTAGAGTTTTCCACATCACGTATGTGATGTCATGTTTGCATGAACTGCTTGAAAGTCACACACATCTTTCACTCTCCACTCTCACAAATTCTTTCCTTGCATGGTTACTGTTAATTACAGTAAAGATTCATCAGTTACCAACCTCAAACAGAATCAACAACTAAATAGGGTACAATAAGCTACCCACAGTGTCTCAGCATCTCTCTTTCTTGTCCCCGAGTTAAAATCTTTAGTAAATATTCATGATTCATGGTGTTTCTTGAAACTGCTCCTGCCATGAGGCCTTTTTGAAAGAAATATATTCCTGATAGTGTGTTTTAGCTCAAGTATTTACAAGTGTCTTCTGCTTCCGTTGTTAAGAATCAGTTAAAAAGGTACAACTTGGGCCACATCTTTCCTCATGCAAGCTATGGCTCATTCCAACAAAGTATGTGAGCATGCAGCACTGGTATATTTCTTTTAATTAATTTTTAAAAAAAGGGGGAGGGGGGGGGCGATTTATACCAGAGAGGTAATTAAAAAATAAAATTTAAAAAAACAGATAAAACTCTGCAGATAATGTTATTCTTTCCTTCAGACTCATGCCAGTTTTGCTTCCCTTTTCCTTGAGGTTTGTGCTATTATCTGCTTTGCTGAGCAGACTTTAGATTACAGTTTATAACAGTGCTTTCAGAAGATTGCAATCAAGTTTTTTCCAACTTAGTAAATTGTGTTTAAAAATAACTTTCTGGTCATTTGTTCATGAGGGGGTTTGTGGCTTCAATACCACAAGGGCCTAGACCTTCAAATGTACTTGTCACCGTACATCTACAGACCTTCTCCAAAGAATTTTACCCTATTCCCATCCCTTTCACTGTCCCAGTTTTTATATTTATAGCTATGTTTAATTATGAATAATCTAGTAAACACCTTGAAATCCCCTGCCTTCAGCTAATGTTAATCAAAGCTATCATCAAAATAAGTTACAATAGTTACAATGATTTAGACAACCTTAGGCACAGTTTAAATAAATTGACACAGCACTCCAAAATATGCTAGAATGATGAATTATTTCTAATTCATTAATATTGCAAACTCCTTTTACCATTTCAAGGCTATTTTTATATGGACTCAGGGCTTATACTTTAATGTTATTTATTTCAAATAGCAAATAGAGGCAAATGCTCAGCTAGTGAACTTTTATGCTTCATTAAGAGTTCCATTTCTATACTATGTCTGTCTGGGTTCTTCAGAGAGCAATGTTTTATTATACAATATTTATATTCTGTCATCCAAATACTTGGCACACACAAACCATCACACTGATTCAACTGGAGAGGTGACATTCTGTAACCTTTGAGGCGCTGGGTACGTATTTTGGAGGGATTTTTATGCAATTCTTGATTCTTTTTCAATTCTATTTAAAGACTGGGTCTTTAACAATGCTAGGCTGTAATTTTTGATATATTTTATTAATGAAAAGTATTAGTCTGATATAGATACACAGAAGGACTAACTTAATTTCAGACCTCCCCATATAGAAAAACTTGGCTTATTTGGTCTGGTAGAAGAGAGGACAATTGCCCTATGTACAGGCAGTGGGGATGGTGGGAAGAGAAGGAAAGATGAACACCAGAAAAAAGGGAGCAGGGGGTTTCTCCTCTGAGGTGGAGAAAGAAAATTACCATTTCTAGAATTCAGAAAAGTGGGATGGAAAATGTGGGTAGTCACGATGTGCCATAAAAGCAGCATGTCTGTTGAGTCCAAGACTTTTATCATCCAGTTGGAGTTCAGTTCTCAGATCATCTGTTGACAATACATTATAGCGCACTCTCAGATGCTGAGGGCTGATTGTTTCTATCTTTTTATTCCCATGCTTACCAGTTTGTTTTCACTGGCCTGGTATTGGTGAGGGTGAGTATTGTCCTGCCTGAAGTGTATGTTTAGTGGCTGTGAATTCTGATAGTTCCGTTATGCAGGACAGTCAATGGTGTGGTTGTTTTGTACTTGCTGCTCAGACATGTTAATAAAATAATATATGTGGGTTCAAATTCTTAGAGTTGTACGCCCTTTTACTAGCACTTTATTTATTTGACAGACTCACCCAGTATTATAACAAGAGTAAAAGACTCTTTTGGAATAATAACTGATACTCCAAAATTACTTTATTCTGCATAAATTGTATATTTTAATTTGATCTCATTTTTAATCTGGTACTTAAGGAGCAAGACATGTTTAACAATGCTACATGCATTTTAACTTTCCTTTCCCACAGTAAATACTGGCCATCTGAGGACAAATTTGAAAGACAGATAAAAGGCTGAAGCTCCTGCACACATTTTGGAAATCAGCAGCTGTACAGGAAAGAAACAAATTAGTGCTCTAACAGAAGGAAAGACAGACAGGATTCAGCCATTAGATACTTCTCTTTGGCAGCTGCATGTTAACTGCAGAAAGTGCTATTTCTTGCTCGTGGAATCATCACAGGAGACTTGGGAAGGAACTGGGAGTAATGCAGTCAGAAGAGAGGATTTAGGAGACAAAGGGCATAAATCCATAGGAAGCCAGCCTCATTAATTCCACTGTTGGTAATGAAATGCTGTTCTCTTTCTTAACAACTACTTTCTGCTCTATAATTGTAATT
The DNA here is from genome assembly GCF_000687185.1 of Egretta garzetta. Lineage (NCBI taxonomy): Eukaryota > Metazoa > Chordata > Aves > Pelecaniformes > Ardeidae > Egretta > Egretta garzetta. The sequence goes on along the minus strand of NW_009259796.1, from coordinate 2,323,727 downwards.
TTGAGTTATTTTAAATGTATGTATATATTTACTATACACAGAAATTAGTAGTAAAAATAGTAGTTTACAGAAACAAAGAGGTGCATATTTTACCTATTTTTTTCCTTCCTTAATCTTCACAAAGCTTGACCACCCCCCACCTCCCACCCCATGTATTAACTAAGATGATGTTGAACTGGTAACCTATTCAGTGAGAGATATATAAAGAAAGATTGCATCAGGAAAACCAGCAGGTGAACTACCTATCAAGGAAAACATTGAGCAGTAAATATTTTTCAAGGTACAAAGGATAAACCACATGGATATTTCCTTTCTGAGAGGGGATAGGCAGAGTAGAGGGAAACATCAGATTTTTCAGATTAGTAGTAGCAACGAGAAAAAAAAGTGGTATGGATGACTTTGTCTATTTTTAGGTAGAAAGAAAGAAAAAAATTGTTGAAGTAAAATACTTTGAGAAGTGCAGGATATTGGTAAAAAGTTGAAGGTAGTGATAGATGACCCCTGACAAAGTGGAGGTTTGGTTTCAGTGTTCTTTCTAGAAACGCTTAAAAAGGGGGGAAAGGAAGTAACATATTTTCTTCTGTAGCTTTTCACCAACTTCTCTCAGGTTCTGGAATGCTTTTTCTCCACCTTTTTTTGTTGAGACACAAAGTAGAGCATCGAAAAGAACAGCAGTGCTATGAGCCAGAGTGGGCAGGAAAAGATGTGCATGGAGGGGAGAAGTGCATTTTGATAATGAACTTTTAGTTTAGCAGAAAATCATTATAATTGGAAATTCAGAATTCTATCCAAAATAAATAAAAAAGTATTGTGGGCAACAGATTATTCCAGTACCTCATGGTACCAACAGCTCTTACTGACAGAAAGACACAAACTGCATTTTTAAACTGAAGTCACAGGATAAGTGTTAAGTCTTTAAAGGAACTGTAGTGCAGGCTGAGCTATAAAATGCTGGGATAACAGTCAGTTGTAAATCTCCTTGACAGTTATGTTTGCAGTTCTAAAACTGAACTACTGAAACAGTGATACAATAATAATAAAAGCAACGCAACATAAGTCCTGGATGTACTAGGTTTATGAATAGGATATTCTTTCATGAAAAAGGGCATAGAAACCCCAATTATCTAGAAAAAAAAGATTCATAGAATTTTGTCGGTATCCAGCAATGTAACTATCATCCAGAGAATGAATTATGCATTCCTTAAACTAATCTGATCCTCCAGTGAAGCCACGTTAAAAAAAAAAATTGTAACCATGACAATTTACACTTCATTTCTGTATTTTGATGTAGTAAAGAAGATCACTATTAATATTTCACAGGAGTGAGGAAGAAATGGAGAGAGAAAAATAGGAAGAGCTGTCTACAAAGAGTCTGATCAATAGCAAACATCAATAGGGCTTGTACTGCTGTAATACTAGCTTACCAGAATACAAGGATACTGTTATACTAGTTTTCTGGCTTGCTTTCTTCCATAGAACATTGTTCAGAAGGTTTTAAAGCACGTTTTCCACAAAACTTTAGTATACCAGTAATTAGAATCTTTCTAGCACTGAAAAAACACCTGAGAAACCTTGGACCTTAAGGATATTGGCTTGAATCCTATTTACATAGACCCTAATGCTGCATTATATATTTTGGCACATGAACCATCCTATTGATTTAAATTAGATTTAAATTATGTTTAAATTTAAATTAGGTGCTTGAAGTTAGACAGGACCTTAAATATTTTGCTAAACCAGTCTCTTTTTCATCACTGATTTAGTGAAGCAGACCAAAGCAATGGCAAATTTGAGTCAGAAACTGTTGACCTTATCCTCTTCATGTAGTGACTTCAGCATCAGGCTGCAGCTGGAGAACACACATTCTTGGGGACCTTCTTTGAAGTCGCAATGAAACTTGGGAATGGTGCTTGCGGTAAGAGGTCATGTTTTCACTGAATGGCCACAATGGTGGGGTAGTATGAAGCAGCAAACCTCTATGGGTCTACTTCATACCATTTAAATTATATTTGACAGGTCTGAATATGCAATTATATAATTTTTTTCCTATAATTTAGCATAATAACAACTCAGCTTCCACTGGGCTTTGCATAGACATAAGCTGGGTAAAAGTATTCACACAGCTCTATCAGTGCATCTCATTAGCAACTTCTGACAGCTGCTTCCTCAATACTTGATCTCTTGACAGAAGAGGCAGACAACTAGTTCAGACTTCCAATTGTGCTGTGTGTAAGGGTGATTATGTAGTTTGCACCAAATGCCCGCTGAAGAAATCTCAGTTCTGACTGATTGCAGTGGTGATCTGGAACATGGATCTTACCCGCAGAGGAGCTTGGATTAATATTATTCCAATCAGATTAGAAGAGTCTTAGCCACGTCCTTCAGAGTGCCCAGTATTTGTCTGAGACAGAGGAGTATACAACTTTTACTTCGTATTTCTTTGCCAGTCCCACTCACTTAGGAACACAGGTCACAATTTTCCATTGCACATTAATATATAAAAACAAGTTAATGGAAGAAAACTACTTAAGTTATTTACAGTTTCCCACCATAGCCTTCCTCAACAGCCAGTGTGAGGAGAAACGAATGGCTCAGTAAGACTGGAAGCTCAGTACACTAAATACAGTTCAGGTAGGTGGGAGAGGACTTCAAAGTAATCAGAGACATACAAGTAAGAGTAGTAACTGCCAAAAAAAAATAAAAGTGCAGAAACAGGGATGGATATTGTCCTGAATGAACAAAACTGGTTGCTTAATATAAATGTGAATTCAGTATCACGTGAACTTTGCTTAGCAGTAGGGAGCAAATACCAACTTCTACAGAGTTTTACCATTATCTTCAGTAAAATTCATATGTATGAACCTACTTGCATTCATCTATGTCAGCAAGTGACACATTCAGAAATATCCATCAAAACCTGCAGGGGAAGAACTTGTCTGCAGTACGGTGAATAGAAACCTTCCCTTTTCTCAGCGTTCATTCCCTGTTACTTGCAGTTGCCCAATGAATTTAAAGAGAAACTGCATGAGTTAGTTACAGCAATTCCATTTTGGCGGTGACTGTTAGTTAAGATATCACTCTTCTAGTTTCAAAATAAAACGAATATAAATATCACCTAGTACTTGAAGGATATGCATGTCTAGCTATCTATATACATATGTATGCTAGCCAGGGGGAAGAGAGGGGTGTTTGTTTTAGGTTTTGTACTTGTGAACAACATCCAGCTCATTTCAAAAGAACTAAACATCTAACAGTGAACACTACCCCCGCTGTATTATCAGGGTTGCAGGCAATGACAGCTGATTAACATACATCTGATGTTTTACTAGTGGTGATAATCCATCAACCCAAACATTTGATTCGTAACCTCTCACAAGCATTTAGGTTTTGTTAAAGGAAAAAGTTCTGCACCATACTGTACTGTAGAAAAAGGATAAAAGGCAATTTCAAAACAAACCGCAGAGGGTTATGGCACTAAAAGCATCACTGACTTTCTATGAACTTTCACAATAAAATTAAGCTTTTTTGATATGAATTATGTTGCCACAGAAACCAGCAACCATAGAATCAGAGATAGTTTTCTGTAGAATTCATGTGACCTTGAGTTCAATCAACAGTGATGGTATTAATTTAAAAGCTGGGAAATAATAAAAAAAAGAAATATTCTGTCATTTTCTAAGAGTTAATTTCAAAGCTATGGAAAAGGACTGTTCTTCAATAGTGTAATTTTGTAATTTGAACTCCACCACTGTGAACACTATTGGACATAGTGGCATCTTATTAACTTCACTGAGATCGCTCATAATTGCAAGCACTGCTGACACATCCAGCAGTAAGATTTTGGAGGGCAAAGCTTTTAGCTTAGGAGATTTTGCAGAAGATTTTTTCTTCTTTTCTTGTATTTGTCAGGAAAAAACCTCCAAACATAGCTGTGGCACTTCAGAAATTGTTAATATGCTTTGGAGAGGAAGATAGGGAGATCATGCCAGGGAGTTCTCCCTCAGTAGCTCCATATTCTCTCCCATGCCCTGTAATTTCCACCCTGGGGAAGCTGACAGAGATTGGTTCTACTTATGAAATTTCCATAAGTACCAAACTAAGTGCTATTAAACCCATGGAAGAGAAATTTGATGTTAAATTGGATATTTATGCTCTACGAATGGGAAAATTTAGGGGATAAAATGGAAATGCTTGAAGGTACACATTCAGCTATAAATGCTCAGTATGACATAAAAAAAATAATCTAAGGGCTAATGTAAGAAATCTTTCTGCTCTGTTAAAAATAATGATATTTTATGCCATAAATTAGAGGCTCTAGAGAACCAGTGTCAGAGCAGGTATTTTAGCACGAGTGGTGTTTTCGAAGGAACGGTGACATTGAAGTAGGCTTCTGAGTATTCCATTTCCACAGCATGGCAAGGAGTGCATCCGATCTAGCGAGCTTGCAAAAAGTCATTCAGAAGTGCGAGCTGCCTTGTGGAGCAGTTTCTCTCTTCCAGCTGAGTATATTCCAACACCGTGACTATTTCCTAAACAAACTTAAACTTCTAAGAATCATACAGTTGACTCAATGGGAACAGAATTTCTATTTTAGAATGGGTTAAAACCACATAATATGCATATTTTTGTTGAAAGCAGAAACATTTCTAAGCTTTGTCAAATATGTTCCTTTAGGGGAAAAGATAAATTTGTGTTCATGTTTATTTTGTGATATAAAAGCACTTCTTTTCACATAAACAATTAAAATGTAAATGGGATAATTTTTCAATAGAATTTATATTGCCAAATATATTTTTTAATCTTGCAAAAAGCAGAAGTAGCCTAGAAACATCTTTACAGTACCCAAGTGGGGTAGGAGAGCAAGAGTTCTAATGTTTACTGAATTAATGCAAGTCCTTAGCAATGAAACGACTGTTCCTACAGTCCTAATCTAGTTTTATTCCAAGACAGAAATTTTCATCCTTCCAGCAACGTAGTCTCTATTTCAAAGCTGCACAGCTATCTACATACCTTTCTTACCAGCAAGTAAATATAATATGCCCTTACTCTGATAAAAAGGATAGATCATAGTAGTGAACATAATCCTTAGACACTACATGTTTCCCACACGACATCTGTCTAAGCTCTGTCCTGAGATCTGTGCCTACCATATTTTGCTGTCATTCCAGTGAAACTTCAAGATATATGGTTCCTTGTCATACTGGAAGTCAATATTACAAAACTTTCAGGGAAAAGTCCCTCTTTGAAGGAATCAGAATCGCTTAGCTGATATCCCATGCTTGCAACTTGTCAAAAATAGGCAGCAGGAACCTATCTTGCGCTTGCAAGAGATCAGGTAGATAACCCAGTATATCTTTTATATCTCCAACTTCTGTAAGATTTTCCCTCCCCTCTGTGTTCATGCACTTGGCAGAAATTTTCAGGATACTTGCAGATTATTAAAACTATATATAATTTTCATTTTAAAATATAAAAACTTCCCATATTGTGTTTTAGTTATATAATCAGTTTTTTCTAATTGTTTTTTCCCATGAGGTGCCTTTCCTGTATGCTATATAGTACAGAATCTAGATACTCTCCAGGCCGTTCCTGAGGTTAGAAAACATGGTATAAAACTTAACCCTTGTAAATCCAGATTAGATTTTTCAGCATGAGCAGAAATTCAGAAACCGGATGAGGCTACAATCACCATTTACTGAAACTCCAGTTGTCTGTTATTTCAGTAGCAGTCATATCAGAAAGGGTTAATGATCTATTCTGACATCAACAATCATTCTACAAGTCTACCCACAATTTAATGTTAAAAATGTTGTTATAGCTTTCCAAAGCATTATCATTCAATTTCACCAATATTCTTTAGTTCTTATAAAAAGCCTAAATAGCTTTCTCATTTTGAGAAAGCAGTGAAGCTAGATTGTTGGCTCTGAAGCGCTTATTTTGAAGAGCTTCTGAAGCTCTCTCCAAATCTAACCTCATTCCTTTCAGTATCTTCCTCACACGAAAATCTTTCTAAAATTCTAATGGTCACCATCACCCTTCCCTATCCCCATACCTCTTTTCTGTTGAATTATCCTGTAGGAGGCCATCTAGAACCAAATAGCAATTCCTAAGGCACACAAGTGGTTTTAGTAGTATTTTGTTTCCTTCTCTCTACATTACAGAAATTCTTTCTCCTATTACTCAACAAGTACAAACAGACTGCCTACTGAAGCTGAGCCTACCTTATTTTCTGGGTCTTTTTTTTTCAAAAGATGAATATGTGAACTTTTGTTTCACCTTGCTGAGTCTATCTAACATTTGAACGAATAATTTTTCCTAACAGTCCAGAGCACTACATGCAGAGGATATGAAGTTTTCAATTTTACTGGGGGTGATCAAAGGACTGTTGTCAACTCAACTGATGTAGTAGATTCAGAATCCCCTTAAAACCTGCAAAATTTTCTCATCCATCAGACCAAAAACATAGATAAATGTTTCACCCTACTAATATTATACTAAACACGTTCAAGGACTTTTAAAAAAAAAAAAAAATAAATTAATTTTTGTGCACAAATGCTATGTATTGAAATTATTTAATATCCACATGAGGCCAGAAATATTGTAAATTACTAGAATATCCATGAAATGATGACAGCTAAGAGCACTCAGGACTCAGTTATAGACTCCTGTAAAGTATCAAAGGTAAGTTTATCATTAAGTCTAGGTACTGAGTTGATAGTGTCAGTGGAAAGGGTTCCTCAAGCTTTTTGTTCTGTGTTCTGCCAGTTTAAATTTGGATTTTTTTGAGATTAGTGTTACAGGTTATTAAACCAAAAAATCTCACAGAAACTACTTGCAAATTGTAATTTTTGAAGAGAGAAAACCTTGGTCAGAAGCTCTTACTTCCCAACTTGTGGAATTACACACACAAAAAGGGTCATTAAATCCCCTATTCAGTTCTTAGGAAGATGTTAAATTATTTTTCTCAGCGAGATCCTATGTAAATTTAATCCTATATCCCCGGTTCTGCATCTCTAAAATAATATCTTTAAATACAGGCAGATAGCCTAGATTATTTTACAGTAGGAAATATTTAAAAATTTTACATTTTTACCTTCACCTAGAAATTATTTTTGTACAAGATTTATTCACTTTTTCTCTTTATCTTTATGGACCAGTGTGTATATATAGGTTCTCACAGATGCAGCCTCTCAGAACCTACCAGTTAGTCCATTTTCTTCTCTGAATAATGTAAAAACCATTTGCAGTTGTCCTATCATAAACTAAGGTAAAACAAAATGAAAGATATTTCTTTTTTCAAACAAATAAATAGAAGCAAAGAGATATATTTGAATTATTTGGCCTTTTGCAACACGTAAACTGTCTAAAAAATGTGACTCAATTGTTGGATAAAATGTTTTGATGCTTACAAGGACAATCAATGCATATAGAATTTCTTTAAATATTGAATAGCTTTAATGGAGGTTGGGAAAAGGCTAACCTTGAAATGATTCACTACCTTTTCACAGGCCCAGATCCTTAATCCTCACAAGGATCAATAGGAATAGCAGCCTAGGCAGTATCTCACAGGCAAACAACATCAGAAAAGGAAAAGGGAGGGATATTTACATCCTTGTTTGCAAATTATTTTTTAAAAGTTTAGATTTGATCGCCGAATCTTCAACTTCAGCTTCTAGTCAGCAATGTTTTTCAAGGAAAAAAGACAAAGCAGAGAATCTCACACAGATCTTGCAAATGAGGAAGGAAGGAAATCTTATTTACTTCAGAGAGGTAGACTATATACACAAAACAAAAAGACATATATAAAAAACCCAAAAGAGAGCACCAAACTGATTCTGACCATGAAAATCAATCTCTAAAACATAAGAACTCATACCTTTGGATCAAGACATTAAATTATAGGTAATATATTTGGGCTGAAGTTTTCAGAGGTAACAGAATTTCAGTGGGATGGAGGTCTTCATCTTTTCCTTTTCTTTAAAGATACTTTCCTTAAGCTATGGGTCAAGATTATTCCTACTAGATCACAAAGTCATTTTTCTATCAGAAGAATAAACCTGTGAATTCACTTGATCACTTGGCAAATAACTTTATATTCATCTGTACAAATGACATGGAGTAATAACAACTAGAGAAAGGAATACTGTCATTCACAATATATGTGAATAGATGCTATCAGAGAATATTTGGAGACCATTTTCTCGGTATATATAATCAGTATAAATGGTATATAAAAGCATCATTATTTTCCAATCAAGACAGCATTTAGCAGCAGAGTCATTGTAACTATGTCAAAGCTCCTAACCCACCTAGATGTTAGACAAAATATTTTTGTTTAAGACTCTTAAACTGAGGGTTAATATAACATATTTTAATTCATAACAGGTAAAATACCATTTATAAAGGCAACTATGATGGTCAAGGTAGCAGGCAGTAACTTGTTCTGAAGCCACAACTGAACTGCATGTACCTCTTTTCTAAGGTTAGAGTCAAGTCTAAAATCACCTAATCTTGATCAAGGAATGTGCCTGGAGGCTTCTAGAAATCCTTCTATAGACTTCTCTGTGTTCTTGAGTGTATAAATACATTCAGAAATCTGATTATAGGAGACTGACTGAAGCTGAGTATCCTCATGTGAACTTACCTTGGCAAGTTCCTCTTCCTCAAACAACAGGACTAGTTGTCTAGTATTACTAGTTGCATACTAATATATAGTATATAGTTATCTAGTTATATACTAGTTATTATCCTGAAAAAAGAATAACTGCTTTTCACTTGCAAAGCCAAACCTATAAGAATCCTAAGAACTTTACAGACACTATTTTTTTAATCCTTATATCACCTTGAGGCTGTATTTGCAAAGAAAAAACATGGTGCTTCTTGTATGTGTCACTTTAACAGTTTTAGAATATCAGCCCCCAAACCCTCTGTAGGCACAGTTTCACACCTTTGCCATTATGCTAGTTGGATACATCATAGATTAGGCTAACTTTATTAAAAGGATCTTGGTTTGCTACATAGATGCTTTGAGGCAGGCAAATAACACACTAATTTTGGAAATGAAAGGGAACTGAAGCACAGAGAAGCTTTCACAGCTACGTAAGAAATCTCAGGTTTAACCAGTAAAGCTCACTCTGAAAAAAAAAAATGGTTTGGAAGTCAGTGCGTCATGACAATGATTATTCAGTGGAGCAAACCATAAGGAAGGCCAGTACAAATTCTCCTCATTCAAAGGATTCTCACAACTCTGAGACACTTGGTCCAAAAGGTCTTTTCTGCTACATTTAACAATGAATCAAGCTCACAGCAGGAGCTTCCTATTCTTGACAGTAAACTTGCCTTGCTTACCGTGCCCCAAATTCATTCTTCTCTTGGTCACCTTAATGATACTGGGTGGCTTTGAGGTTGTTCTTTTTATTAGAACAACTGTCTTCCTCCTCACAGAGAGCCTGAAAGAATTAAGGTCATCTGATTGGAAAAGGATCTGGGTTTTTGGTTCTTAAGAGGCAAAAAAGTGTTATTCTAAACTGTGTGTAAGAGGAACTTGAGGCTCAGAGGAGCTACAGATATAGGGTGGCAAGGGAAAAGCCTAGTAACAGTTATGAGTAGAATACACAAAAATACAAAAACACGTGCCAGGGCTTTGCTAATCCGTAGCATTCCTTACTGCAGGTTATTCTTTATGAGACCTTTGTATGTATGGCCATTTTTAATGAGACTGCTCAGAATCAAATTGTAAAATCTTAGAACTAATAAAAATTGGACTGGCAGGTACCTTGGTGTGCTACCTAATGCCTCCATCTGCCCCAAAACAGCTTTCCACTACCTGTGAATATTCAGGGGGTAAGAGTATCTGAGTAACTTCAGGTCACCAGATTGTTTGATAGCTTCAACTTCCCACTCAGTGGGAATGGAATGGAAGTCAATGGAAGACGTCGACTTTGATAGGACCACAGATTCACAGAATCCTGCAGAAATATCTATTTGTCAAAAAATTTTGAAAGAAACACTAAAAGTATCTTCAATGCCATCTGCTCCCTCATCCCAAATCCAAACCACAATCAACTATACTTTTCTGGCAAATCTGTATGCAAATCCTCCAATGATGGAAATTCCACAATCTCTGTTGGAAATTCATTCTAGTACTTAAGCATATTCATTATTAGAAAGTTTTCCCAATGTGTCCTAGCTTTTTCTTATTGCAATCCAAAGTCTCTATACCCTGTGTATTAGCTACAGTGAACAAAGAGAAGAGTGGCTTCCAATTACTTAACAGGGTAATTGCATTCATACCTATTTCCTTACATAGGTTTTCTGATAATTATTTTCATTCTAAATTTTGTTTTCTAAATGTCAATTAGTTTTACATTTCAATTTCAAAATGGCTATTCATTTTAGCGATAGATTTTTCTTTCAACTAAGAAATTGAAAGTCCTCCTTGTATTTAAACACCCTCAAGTTGTGCCCCAGCAAGTAAAATCTTTATCAAAAATTTTGAAGCTATCATCAAAGACTAATTGAGCATCCATAAGCAAAAGTGTATACAATTCTGAGAAGGAAAAGAGTGATTCTGAGAAGGAAAAGAGTGTTTATCTGGAAAGCCTTTGCTGTATGATCCACTTGATTGTGATTGGTACAATAATAGAAAAGAATATGCAAAGAACAACAGTAATGATTCTAGGGTATTAAAAAAGCTTTACAGAAAGAGGTTTAAACAATCCAACCTGTTTAACTTATCAGACAAGACTGAACGGTGCCCAGAGCAGGATATATAAGCACATTTGCAGGAAGAAAACCTACAGTGTAAGGCCTCTATAATACAGAAAAAGAAAGACGAGAGATGAAGGAAGGAAAGCTAAAATAAGCACAGAGAGATAATTAGCGACTGTAACAGTTTATCACTAGCAATGGCGGATTCCCATCTGTCAAAACCTAAAAGTCTGTTGGAATTCTAGGATTCTGGCAACAAAATTGATGTATACTACTCTGGCAACACAAAGAGATAAAATGGGTGAAATAACATGCCAGCAGGTGACTTGATAAGCACATAGCATCTTCTGTCCTAAAAGTTCACATTGTAGCCCTCTACCCAAACTGCAGAAATGTTAAATCTTTACTGAAAAAAGGAATGTACATATAAATCAATAGGATTCATGGGGAAAATAGTTCACAGAGAAATATATTCCCAGTTCAAGCCTCCCACAACTCTGGTTTGTCTTGAGGGAGAGCAAGGCAGGAGCCTAGCTTAATAAGGTATTTGCCAATAGATATTCACGCTTTGAAAAATGTGCAAATAGTAAGAGTAATGAAATAAATACATGCTTTGTCCATGTTCAAGGACTTGTAATGCTGCCGTGTGGAGGAAGCTGTTCACAGAGCAACTGAGAAGTAAAACACGCAAACATCATAACCTTAGTCTGCAATGTAAAGCCTTCTGGCAGAAGATCAAAGAAGATGGAACATAAAAGCTCCAGATAAGGCTTAAAACTATAAAGCCTGAACCAAAGGCATGAGAACTGACAAGTCTGTTTGTAGAAGAAATATCTTTAATAACAAGCATTGCCTCCATGGAAACAAGGCCTCAAGTCGGGGTTGGATCCAAGGAGTGACAAAGGACAGCAGATATTTAAGGTGCTGCAATTGTCTATAGAATCTGAAATACCATGATCCTCATAAATACCAATTTTTTCAAGAAAAAAAAAAATAAAAAAGAAAGAAAAAAGCATTGTGTGCTTTCCATTCTGGTCACTAAACAGCCTTGCAGGGAAAACAGGCAATTTGCTAATAATATAGGAAAGAATGAAAACATTAAAAGAAACCCTTATATTTAATTTGTTAAAGTAATTATTAAGAACACTGAACCTTCTAAAGTTGTTAGAGAGTCAGGCACAGGCCAGCATGTCAAAAAGAAAGGCTGCAGAAGAAGAGTCGTCCCCCACACCCCCCCACACCATGCTCAAAAGCGATTGCCTCGTGAACAAAACATGAGTTTGCACTGCACTGCCCCTGCACAGATATCTGCCATTGACAGCCGTCCCCCTGATAACTCACCCAAACAACCCAGCTTTCCGGCCAGCAAGAGCAGTGGAGCTGCTCTGTTGGATTTGCAGGATGATGTCTGGGTAAAGAACTGTGGTCCCTGAGCCCTAGCTGTTATACATAATATTTACTAAGTTTCATTATGATCATACCTTAAAATATTCTCTTTTCTTAAAGGAGATACATTTTTCCTTATTAATTAAAAAACATTGAGCAACATGGTTGTTCTAACTCCATCCAACTCTAAACCAGGTGACAATTCTTTCTGTTTCTTTATTCTTGTCCATCGTTTTTCTGGTGTGGGTAATTTGTTTAACCACTGAGATAATTTTATTTATGCTGGTGATAAAATGAGTACCTGTTCAACGCTGATGAATCAGGAAATTCTATGACAGCTATGCTAATAGGAAGAAGGAACTAGAAAAAGCTTGGCTAAAATCTTCTCTCACACTTTTAGTACACAGACACTAACCGTTATACTACCCTTATCCTGCAATTTTCCCTTACCCATAAGGCAGTGGGTGAATTAATCACCCCTAAAACAAATACTTTTTACTTCAAATTATGGAAATAAATCTTTAAAATTTCATGCCGATGTGAATTTAAATTAGAGAGTATTTATAGATGAAGCCTTAATGATTTTCTTTATTCACTCATTCAATTTGTTTTTAAGTAAAAATTCCCAGCTCAATGGCTTCCCTTTCTCCGGGTACTCACTCTGCAAGCGTAACAGCCCTGTGCTTGCGACACCGCTGCTTGCCTCTAGGAGGAAAATGTAATACCCCAGATGTTATGATTTTTCTGCATTATTAATCCAGAGAACTAATGGTAAAAGAGCAATTCTCTTTTTTTTTTTTAGCGCAAAGAAAAAGAAAACTAAATTAGGAAGGCAAACAACAACAGATAAACAGATTACAAATTTCATAGAAGATATACAGCCCAATCTTCTTATGTGACCAAGCTCCAGATGGATGAGTTTACTGTTGGAGGGGCTTAGGCAGAGGGAAGCAAGTAAGTCTTGCCCTGTGACGGGTATTCGAGCTCCTCTCATCCTCTCTCATCCCCTTCACAACACTGCTGCTCCCCTTTGAACCCTTGCGCATGCTTGACCAAAGGAGGACTTGGAGAAGGGAAACAGTAATTCCCTGGAATACAGCAATTAACTTTGAACCATGAGCTTTAAGGTGGAACCCACATATGCATTGTATTGAAGCTACACCACAAGGAAGGCTTTGTGGAAGATGTACAAACCTTCATGCAAAGATAATGGAAAAATATTACTTCATTTTTGCAAAAATCAGACTTGGTCTCCAAGTCTAGTGTCCTGTCATCAGAGTGGTGGTGCAGCTCAGAGTCCACAGATCATCTGCTCTGTTTCTCATGAACAAAAACCAGAATTACTACTTTCAGTCCCCTCTCCACAAAACTCAGTAGCAGTATCTGCCACGTATCAGACACCTATTTACTCTTTGGTATACAGTTTACATAAACCATAGACCAAAATTTATCAGTAACAACTCCCTTTAGGCTAACACAAGACTTGAAAGTTTTTCCAGGGATTCAGTGACAGACAACTTTTACATTAGCAGTTTTTTCACATATTATTTGAAGCATGCTCTGAAATCTGTGAAAAATGTTTGACTTGCATATTGAAGGCAAAAGTGCTACAACAATGCATTTTCTATTGAAAATTTCTCATACTCAATGAACCAGCAAAATGCCTTTTCTAGCAGTCTGCATACTTAGAAGATGAGCTATATTTGGTAACAGGTGCCAACATAGCTTCCACTATAAACTCTAATCAATTTAATTGAATAAGTCCTTATTGGCTGGGCAGACTACTTGAATGTGGTAGAAGGGTGAAAAAGTGATAGTAACTGTTTTAACCACAGGCTGGGTAGAGAGACTGAAATGATGGCTCTAGAGAACACCCACTCCCAAGTCAGGATCATATGGGAGGGGGAAAAAAATTCTGTATATGTAGTTTGTGTCCCATGTTGTGCAACCACCTACTGCTAGGGCACATTTAAAATTTGGTCAGTCTGGTATAGATTGAGAGATGCATTTTCTGGGTTTGGAACTCCCCAAAAGCAAAATAGTACGGGCACCTGTCAGAGCAAACTGACCATTTTAACAGAAAGAATGGTCCAGCAACGCACAGCTGAAGGGAAAGGATCTAGAGCAGCATTTGAAGGCAGAGGCTTTAATAAACAATACTGGTCATGGATTTGCTTTCCAAACCACATGAAAAATGAAGGTCTGGATGATACAGTCAGTTTAGTGGTATTATATTGGCACTGCTCTGTATTTAGGTTGCCAGCAATAAGTGGATAGTCCATTTCACATGTGCTGCCAGCAATCAAAAAAATCAACTGAGTAGATATTTCCTCCATTAGGTACGGTGGTGCTACTGCATTAGCTCTTCGCAATCCGTTGATCCTGGTAATAGAAGCTGGGATCATTTCATAGTAATACTGTTTTGGCTTCCCACTAAACTTAAAAAAAAAAAAGGAAATAAAAGTCTAACATCAATCATTAAACAAAATCACAGCTGGTAGCTGACCTGAGCAAGACAGATTTTTTTAATTAGTGAACCAGCTTTCTGAGATTACATCTTTAATATTATACACAGCTTAGAACAGAAAAAAAATTTATTGGAAGTTCCTTAGGTAATGCTGCTCAAAAAATTGAGGAAAACATTGGTGAAATTTCCAGGCAGGTTCCACTGGCCTTTATCAAACATACTGGTTATAAATAGTTAAGTAATTTAAAACCAGGAAGTGTATTACTCCTTAGAAACGGAATGCACATTTTCCTGCATACCATTCCTAATATCCCTAGCAGTGCAAAACAAGATTCTTGCATAAGAAATAATGGAAAACCAGAAGAGGAGGAGGATGGTTCTGAATTGCTTCTCCTACCCTGCGTCCCTTCTTTATGTTTGGGGGGATCTGGATATGCTGATCCCTCTGTGTCTATGCAGATTCTTATTGTTGTTGCCATTGATATTAAAAGCACAGACACAATTTAGCAGATTCATATTCCCAGATTCATAAACAGAACAAAGAATGTTTTGATCAAGTTATTGTTCTTGAAGTTTCCCCTCTAAAGGCCACAAACTTAGTTGTCAAGATTAACAATTCTCTTTTCAATTGAAAGAGTGTCATAGCAAACTAAGTTGTATTCTTTTAAAGAAATTCAAAGAGTAGTTTATAAATTAAAATGATGCATCTATAGAATTATTTAAATTGGATTTTTTGTTCCATAGCTAAACCACGCTGAAGAATAAATCACTCAAGGACCACACACTTCCCAAAGTCCCAGCATCCTCCAAATCCTCCATCTCCTAAACTGAACAGACTTCTTAGTTTTCATTTTAATTTCTTTACAATGCCTGTCATTCAGACACTTGAAGTTACACAAAGGAGAACCTCCAGAGCTCAGCTTCAGTAAATTCCCATTGTGATGGGATGGATTGCTCTTCCTATTAATTCTTCATATTATTTCAATTTTGGTTTTATTTATTACTGCTGTTCTCAATTATTTCATCTGTTTATGAACAAAAGCCTGTGATTAGTAGCTGTGGATGTCATTATATTTTATTCTATCTTAAGGAAAGCTTTTAGTTATTTAGGTTTGGAGCTGTTGCCCCAGTATAATCTTAGGGTTTTACTTTCTTCCAAATTCAATTCTGTATCAATGGAAAGGAGTCAATTTCCTTGTTTATTATTATCAATTCAGTGTCAGCTGAGGTTGCACTGATAGAACTGAAAATAAAAGTTGGAATAAAATTTCAATACCAAAGTTCACGTAAGAATCAGTCCTATTTTTGCTCCTACTGTATTCATAACCTGAATCAAATCAGGCCAATTCTACTCTTACTTATTCTCAGTTAATTCAATGGACTGGTACATTTATTTTGGGGTCTTACCTTAGGCCAGCACTAGCTTCCCAGCTAGCTAGAGCTTTATTGAAATAGAAGACTAAAAGGATATTGAAAACCTGGAGCAGTAGAGAAGGTCCCAACCTGCCAAAGGGGAAGTGTGCCCACCAGTATGCTGTTTTAAGTGGGTTTCTTCCATTCTGCTTTAACATTGCTCAAATGACAGGAATTCCAGCACAAGAAGTTGAGCAGAAATAATTCTTAGGCAAAGTGTTCCCTATCTTATATTTGCCCATCCCTGTTAGATATGAATTCTCAAATTAGCCCCCAGAAGTCTCTACGTGCTTTCTTGTTTATGTCACTCAAGCAATTCTAGGTCATGACATTCATTTCAGTAACAGTTGTACATTAGCATTAATTCAATGGAGACCTTCAGGTGTAGTTATATCAAAATGGTATCTATAGTTATTTTAATGGTTCTTAATGCAGATCCCTCTTGATAGGCTCAGATTTCTCCTCTTCTGCAAGGAATGGGAAAAGATACCTGTTGCCTGTTCTTCCATTTACCATAAGCCTCTGTACATACAAAAAGCAGCTACAGATTAAAGAACTAAATGGGAAGCAGGAATTTCCCACCCTACAAGACAGAGCAGTAAGTGAATGCTCATTTTCATCCCACAGTCCTGAAAATAGGAGGGTCTGCTTAAGACTTGCCTGTAGTTTCAGTGTCACAGTAGATGATAATCACGCCCAAATCCTGAAGAAAATGTCATGTTTATGCCTGGACCATGCAATTCAGTAGGCAAAATTCTGAGAATATCATCACCCTAAAGTGGCCACTCGGACAACAGAGCAAACGAGGAGATTTTTTTTAATCTGTTTTCTGTCTCCAATTCCCTCCTAAGTGTTTAGCCAAACAAAACGAAGATTCAAGCTACAATAAAAAAGTCTCAGCAGGTTTTTTTAGTGAGGTTCCCCTAACATAAATGCTGTTTTCATTAGCCATAGTTCCTCAAGTCTTCAAGCTGCAATAACATTATTGATAGAAGTTTCACCAAGAGACAGAAGATAAGGCTGTTTCAGACTGCTGGACATGTGGAACATTTCAGTGAGCTGAGCTGAGTTACTCAGACTATGCTGCAAATAAAATGAGAGCAAAATCTGGCCTGATACTGGTGAGAGCCTCTACACACAAGGGCTTGGCTTTAAATAAGGCAATGGATGTATTTAAAATAAGTCTGAACAGATATAAACTGCCTGCTGTAACCAGACAGACAGGTAACACAAAGAGGACTGGATAATACAAATGAGGAATAAAGAGCATATTAAAAAAAGAATTTCAACATTACTCACTTCCATTTTTACATTGAACTTAATATTATTTTTATTTCTTCTCCTAATATGATAGTGATAAAAACTGAGAAGAGTTTGTGAAACCCTTAAGTGAGTTATTTTTGGCTCAGTACAAATTGAAATGGCTGTAGCACTTTACAACATCATAAGAAAAACATGTGGATGACTCCCCTCTGCTTTTCCTTTCATACCTAACATCATCTCTCGCTTAATTGTGATGGTTTATTTTAACACTCAGATGCAACATATCAAAAGAGAAATTTTGCTCTCCCATCATACAGATGCTCCAATAAAAGTAGTGCTGTTAGGCTGAAGCTGTATCTCTATAGGTGACAGAAGAACTTGGACCTAGTTTTTCCTCACTGCACAATGTTACATACATTCTGAAGCAAATATAACAGAAGATTGTATAAATCTATTGATTAATACAGTAGCTGTAGCTTCCCTTTGTGCTGTCAAGGACAAGAAGTAATATGCTCATCAGCTGTACATGAACATTGTTTCCGTGAAGTCAAAGGAGCTGGGATCATTCACACAAACTGAGCATCCAGCAACAAGATGCTAAGGACTGGGTAGTGCAAGAGTGGCACTCTGCACCCTCTCTAAAAATTGTGAGTAGTATTAATCACAGAATCACAGAATGTCAAGGGTTGGAAGGGACCTCGGGAGATCATCTAGTCCAACCCCCCTGCTAAAGCAGGTTCTCCTAGAGTAGCTTGCACATGACATCATCCAGGCAGGCTTTGAACACCTCCAGAGAAGAAGACTCCACAAGCCCCCTGGGCAGCGTGTTCCAGTGCTCTGTCACCCCCAAAGTAAAGAAGTTCTTCCTCATATTCAACTGAAACCTCTTGTATTTCAATAAGATCAATAAAGTGAGTTGTGTCCAGTCCCACACTACACTTTTCTGGAGAGAAATCTAAACTAGTTTGGTAGTTCACATGATGAAATACCTGGGTCACTCAGGTTGACCAAGCCCAAGCATAGAAAACACCAGCAGCAGTCTATCAGTAAAACATATCCACATGTGCATACAGCTGTTTTGAAGACCTAAACTCCATTCCTATGGCATCAGGTGGCTCAAATTTCACCCAAATCTTAGCTCTAACTTTCCCATCCTCAAGGTGAAAAGCTCCATAAGAATCAAAATTTGCTTTGGGAAGTACTTCCATAATTGCCTGGCATAGCAGAGCCTACCACAGACTCCTATACTTTGAACGCTATCCCACATTTTCTAGCAGGAGTTGTGAATGTCAAGTGGTGCAGGTGGAGATAATAAAAGGTTGCAATGCTGTCAGAAGTGCCATTATTTCTTGTTGATTGGCCTGTTGTAGAGCTACTCTAATCCAGGTTTGTGAAGGGATGAGGGGAAATCAATCAGTACCCTGCTGCTCTGGAGCCAACAGTTTTGATGCCCTGTCTTCTCTGCTAGTGTTAGTGTAAGATCCTCTGAGATATATACTGGCTCTGGTTTGAATCACAAATCAGTGTGGGAATGCAAAAGTTTTTGTCACCTTTTATTTGTTTAAATACAAATTAAAATTTAAGCTTCAGCTTGACTCATTCCCCAGAGAATTCACATGAGACACCAGAACACATCCTATGCTAGGTGTATATATTCTCTGCCAGCCACCATCTCCACCGTTGCAACTCCTATTGCCACATGCCTAAATTACACTCTCTGGAAAGCAGTCATGACAGAGTGATAAAGGAGAAAGTATTGGTTGCCATCTCAATTCACAGTAAATTTCAAGTTTCTCTCATTTCTTGAAAAATCAGTGGAATAAAAATACCTATGACATCAAAGTGACAGAGCTGGGTAACTTTTACTGAATCAGGTGGACCTGCCATGCAGATGTCTTCTCCCACCATCAGAGCAGCAGGGGCCTCGACCAAGCTTACATATGCACTGCCCCAGTGGAGCTCTCTAGGGATCTATCCAAGGGCATCCCTTTACATTTTCATAACTCGCCCTGGTAAATTGTAGTGAGCTCTCTTTTTTTTTTTTTTTTCCTGTTAACCAGACTCAATTGTCACCTGGCAGAATTCTCTGTAAGCTTTTAAAGTCGTATGGATTTACATGCCTGGGGAATCAGGGGCTGCCAGCTGCACCTATCACATGGCAAATAAACAAAAGTTTTAAAACTATTCATTTCTTACTGTTTGAATTCCCACCTGATTAGAAAAAACCCACGTTACTTCAAGATTAATGCTACTGCCAAGTCTAAGAACAGAGCCCAGTTTTGGACTGAATTATAAGCATCTGAAAAGTGTGTTCATTATAAAAGTGCACCACAATGTGAATGGCTTCATCACTCCAGTTTGCACTGCAGCAAATAGCCAAAATACCTGTTTCGGAGCAAATAGCTGAAGATACCAGCTATTCTGGCTGTGTCACACAGATTCAAGCTTACCTTCCTAACCTACCCTGGCAGGCAGCAAAAACCTCTAGTCATTATCTGAACGGTTCCTCTTTAAAGTTTTGTCCCTTTCACTGCCTAAATCTTCAACATAACCAGATGACATTTTTTGAACGTATCCCTAAAAATAAGGACCCTAGCTTACCTGGTCTTAGATACTATCTTGGTTTTCATTAACAATACAGTGTTCTCATTCCTTTAATACCTTATTCAAAATAATACCCATAAAGGCTTCCCTAGGAGATCATAGACAATAACTAAATCAGAATTAACACTTCAGATGAATCAGCATCTGTCAGATCTTATCGGGGGGAGGAGGGAAATGACCAGGGCAAGGCTAAATAACTAAATAAAACAGTACACCAAACAATACAATTCTGAGAGGATGCAATCTGGAATATCAACTCTTACCCTTGTATCCAAGTTCTGATGCTCAATTTCATGAACAGTTACAATCAAAACCTTGTGGAAAAGCAAACACCCAAACCTGCAGCACTGGACTATTGCTTCCAGTGACTTTGATCAAAACTGACAATGGACAGCAATTAAAAAAACAAACCAAACAACAACAACAAAACAAAGTGGTAATGCAACTGTGAAAGTTCTAAACATAGAAATATTTTCTCCCATACTATGAAATTCCATCAGCACTCATTTATTTCCATCAAAATGCCTGAACATTGGTACATGTTTAAACATAAATATGCACTGAAAATATAACCCAGGCTGCCCGAACAAATTACTTGTTTTAATACAACAACAATTATATTTTCCTACCTGTTGTGAAGGTTTCTTGGTACTGCCAGCTATTTAACCATATAAAATTTTGGAAAGTGACTTGATAACTATAAAAACATTTATGCTGAAGAGCTACTCACTGTGATGTACCAGAAACAGATTTTTTTTAATGTAGGTTTTAACTGCACAATAAAAACATTGGAAGCATCCATCATGTTATGCTGTTGTTGTTTGTACTTGCTGTATAAGCAGAATAATAAGCTCAAAATATAATCTAAGACCCTTATTTTTCATAAAGTTTCATAAGCAGTAAGAAAAAGGCGTTCCATCTAAGAGTGCCAATTGCACAACTGTGCAAGGTAGTTCCCAACGCAGCTTAAAAGTTGTGCCAGAAGTTTCTTATCAGGTGCATCTTTGCCTGATGGAGACAGTTTTGCACTAAGGCAATTATACCTTCAACAGAGCAGGCGTTTCCCAGAGCCAGAGTGGAGGCAGGGGCCCCAGCGCCCAGCATTCACCCAAAGAGCTGTCTCCTCTGCCACTGGTGTTAAGCATTTCACCCCTTCCCATGGCATCCACAGGGCAGCAAACACAATGTTTTCAAGCCAGGATTAAAAAACGCAAACAAGGCTCCACGTGATGACATGAGCTCTATCAATTTTCCTTTCCAACCACATTGATGAATAAAATTTCACAATACAATTTAGGGCTAAAAAGAACACGATGCCAATGACAGCACTAAATACAATGCATGACATCACTCCCCATTTCCGTATTAATCACGATGTTTTATTCACACACACATCGTAAGCTGGTAGCTTTAAAAAAGGTACTTCAGAGATAAGCAAGGTACTTTCCCCAGGGAAATCACTCCTCCTTTTAAGTCTCAGCTTCACTTTCTGCAAAATGGGGGAGATAACATTTATCTGCTTTTTTCCCTGGATGGTTTGTGAGAATTTCATCAATATATATGTAATGCGTGAGACGTGTTGGTGTTATAAGAGCCATGCCTGCCACTGAGGCAGCCCATGAAGTAGTCATGGGCCTCTCTGCTCTGGCACCATGCTGGATGCAGAGTATTGCAGTCCGGGCACATTACACCTTTAGCCAAGGTAAGCAGTCAAAGCAGTAGCCCTAGAGACTGTTCTGTCTTCTCCACAAAAGGGATTGCCATCCCACTCACATCTCACAGGAGCCCCAAGAGGAGCCCTTGATCCCAGTGATTTGTCTGTCACCTTTACTGGGTTGGAGCGAATGCTAGTCAAAAGGCTGGAGATTACAGCTCCGTTATCCCAACAGTCAGCTCTGAAGCTTCAAGGTCCTTAACTTAGCCTTCAACAGGATCACCCAAGGTCTTTTTCATCCTACTGATTTCTTATAGTGCTTTTCTTGAAGACCTCACACTATTGGGCAATGGACTACAGCTCTGTATTTTTGTCTTTATAGTTCTAACTGACAGAAGTATTCTGTCTTTTAAAGCTGAAATATCTAAATCTTGAGAGAAGTGATTAAGAGCTGTCTATGTAGGGACAAAACTAATGATAAAAATCACCTGAATAGAAACAGAAATTAATTTCTATAATAATAGGTGATCTATAACTACAATACAGCAATAAGATTAGATAAACAGACTGTTAGCTTAATGAATTTGTCTATATCAGCAATTCCAGAGTCTTCCTCTATCATATCTTTCTTGTAAAGCCATACACATCAGTTTACACACATGAAGCAACTATTGATCTCTCTGGGAAAATGTGCTTTGATAGCACTTTTAGGGGAAAAAAAAAAAAAAAAGAGGATTATAACAGAGCTACCAAAATAGATAAACTGCTGCATTGCATTCCCTGCACATGCACACTTGGTGTGTTTTAGAATTGGTTGTTGCTATCTGAAGTGCAAACGCTGTTATCAGAGTGAAGAAGCAAGCTCGAATGGCTTTGAGGCACAGAAATTTCTCCTAAAATTTGCATCGTGTCCTTTCACATTAGTTTGGGATGCAGTGGTTTTAATGCACAAGGAGGGTAATGTTTAAATCTATTACAGCTCCAGGAAGCATGGACAAATTATCTCAAAAAGGATCTTACTAGATTTTTCTTATATGAGTTAAAAAACCCTAAATCATTCCATGAACAAAGTAGAGTTGTTACAGTTGAAAACCCGAGTAATTTCAGGGCTTGAGTAAACTGGAATCTGGAAGTCTCCTATGAATGTCAGTGTCTCTTTTTCTACAAGCCTTGGTGGGGTCAGCAAATACCAAGCAGTTTATGAAAGTTTTCGTTGTTGCTCTAAAAGCAAGGTTTAGACATTTTTTTCCCAGTTTAACTTGTGGTGATGCCCAAAACCTACTAGGTACTGAATAAATAGGTAGAAAACGTGAGCTATATCCTAAATCAAAAAGCACACCCTAAAGCATACATACAGCTGGATAAAATCAACCCCCAGCCATGACTCCTTAATTCCGAATCACACAGAAATCACCTAAACAATTGGTTATTTAACTGTTATTAATTCAGTCAAAATTCTTGTCTTCTGGAGCTACAACTCAGCTCCTTTTGCCCACCTTTTGACAGAAAAAAGGTTCTCACATGTAAAAGAAGCTTCATTCTCTACACAGGACCATGAGAGAAGCTAGATAAACAGGCATCTTTATATTTCATTTTAAAAAAAGATCCCAATAAATACCAAGACCCAGACAGCACAAAATCCTTGGTGAGATTATGCAGCACCCAACATGGTACTCGGAGGCATGAGGTCTCAGGCAGGATTTTGTTCAAACAGGATTAAGCACTAATCCTGACCAATTTAGGAGCAAACCTCAAGAACATGCTTCATTCCTCTGGACACTGAAGTATGCTTGGGAGAGCGGAGACTGTATCTACTGATCAGGTACAGAGATCCACCGGAGAACATGGGAAGCAGTGGGGGTGTTTCATAGACATGGTTGTAAACTGAAGGAGGGTTCAATAGCTTGCAAAACATTGGTGTCATCCTTATTTTTAATGCACTGAATGTTAACATAAGAGCATCTCACCTTTCTAAAATTAAACTAGCTCATTATTTTAAAAAACCGAACAAGCAACTATTGCGAAGGTACTCACTAGCCCTGTCAACAGCCTTTGTCCCTTCCAGGATTAGTGGAGTTAGCTGTACTACATTCTGGGATATCACCACTCCTGGCTGATTACGAGGGCTTAATTCACAACTTGTGAAGGAGTGAATGCAGGCTTCAACTTCACAGGTCCACATCCAGATGCGTTCTATCCCAAGTCTTAATTGCTAGTTGGAAGAGAGAGAGGAACAAAACATAGCTGCAACTTTTGCCATATACCTTTTTGCCACTCCTTAGAATAATGGAGAAACAAGGATGATTTAACACGCTACTAAGCTTGCAGATCTTCTGGAGCATGCTGGTGTCTTGAAACCCTTAGCTGTCACTATGTCATTACATTTGTCAACACTTGATTTAAATTATTATTTCAGACTGCGCACATTAAGTCCAAAACTACACTAGGCTAAACTGAAGAGCAGAACGTGTTCTGTCCAGCACCAGCAGCAAGTCTGAGGTCTCAGATATCTACACCTGCAGAAAGCCACATACACCCTTCCAAGAACTGAGCCGCTAATCCTGATGGGAGATTGATCTCTCCATTATGACATTGTTATGCACAAAGAGCTACAGCATGCAATTTTGGGGGTTTGAAACATTTATTGTAGAGCTCCTGAAACTATGAGTCAATGAATGCAAGTGTAATACCTACCTTTTCAGGCAGCAGAACATAAATTATACATATATTTGTATAGAAGAAGAGAAGACTGAGAGGGGATCTCATCAACACATACAAATATCTCAAGGGTGGATGTCATGAGGATGGAGCCAGACTCTTTGCAGTGGTGCCCAGCAACAGGACAAGGGGCAATGGGCACAAACTGAAACATAAGAGGTTTCACTTGAATATGAGGAAAAACTTCTTTACTTTGAGGGTGACAGAGCACTGGAACAGGCTGCCCAGGGGGGTTGTGGAGACTGCTTCTCTGGAGATATTCAAAGCCCGCCTGGACAAAGTCCTGTGCAACCTACTCTAGGTGAACCTGCTTTAGCAGGGGGCTTGGACTGGATGATCTCCTGAGGTCCCTTCCAACCCTTGCCATTCTGTGATTCTGTGAAAAATTTCAAATATTCACTTTTACTGAACTCAGGTGTTTTCTACACTCTTTTAATCAAAATGAAGAAAAAAAAAACATTCAAGAGGTAGCTTTTCCTCTAAAACACTGCACAAAATGCAGGTTCTGCAAATCTTAGTGCTTGGAGTGTGGAATATTAGCAAAATTCAAAAGCAGCTCTGTCTCTAGCTCTACCCATGAGAGTTCGGGGGAAGGGCTGCATGCATATATGTATTTGATTGCATATCTATATCCATAAACCTGTATATAATTGTTTTATTAATTATTCATTGCCATTAAGGGAAAGGATCCTTAAATTGAATTTCTTTCTAAAATAATTATTGCTTATTAATGTGCAATTATCTTATCATTGCACATTGTTTTCTCAAGTCAAATTTTCATTAGAACAAAAACGCATGTGTGAGAGTTCTTGAAGCACAGTCAGGCCTCTTGCATGGTTTTGTGTTAATTACCAGAGCTTCTTTTGTTATCAGCCTGGACTTTAATGACAAAAGAAGACAAGTGTAGAGTCTATTTGGCTCGAGCTAATTACTAACCATTCCCCATTCAATTTATGCTCGGAGGAGTACAATAATCATGACACAGTGCATTAGCTCTGTCCCTGGCAGTATCTGCCCTGCTGAGTGTTAATTGGCAGGGCAGATTCTGGTCAGGAATAACAGTGTCTTAGGCATGTCTGCCCATGAGCAAGCCTCCGTAGCAATTTCTTCTGTGCAGCAGTAACAGAAAGACAGCCCCTTTTAATTTTTATGTAAGGGAATACTGACAATTTTCCTCTGTTGCAGATGCAAGAGGCATTGCTCCCCGTGGTTTACAGTATTTATGATTAATGTTTCAGCTGTACCTAGTTAGAAAAAATTAATGAACCAGAACTAAGAACCAATGAACGCGACAAACAGGAACATTTACCTGGATTTTTTTTTAAGTATACATTCTGTAAAAATATAGCAGTACAACTAACTAAGCTGTCTACCTTGCACCAAAAGCAGAGAGCTTAGAGGGCTAGTCACAGGTAGTAAGCCACTTAGTATTATCCAGAACCCACCAAATTTGAAAAGGTTTTAGCGGACTTAGCATTGCTTCAGGGTCTCTGTTATCCTGAAAATGAAGGGATTTCTGGTAAATGCTCCAAAAACCATTTCACAGAATGTAATGAATAGTGATAGATATTTCGAAGCCATTAGTCTCCCTCTATTCTGTACTTCAGTGATATCACGCTCCAAACTAAAAGCACCTGTACTATAATGATCTACTGTATCATCAAATCTTGAGGGTTAAAAAGGAAAAGCAAGCTCATTTCTCCTCTGTGTTCCTGCATCTCTTACAAATGATCTTGAAAAACCAAGCTGCAGCGACCCAAAGTCAGCTCATGAAGTTCTTCAGACTGTTTGTGTCACCTGGCAAACAACCTGTGACAGAACAACCAGGGGATCATGCCATCCTACGAAATTTCAGTCATACATAAACTTCCTGACTTTCACTGTCTGTCTCAGATAATTGGGCCTTTATTAAAGATCTGCCAATACAGGAGAATTTGCAGTTGTGAAGGACAGAATTCAGGACCTGTGGAAGTAAAAAAAATGGGGGGCATCTGACAGTAATGGAGAATTGGGTACAACTTAGGTAACCTCATTTATTTGGAGAAGACAAAGAAACTGTTTTTCACATTGAGATTCAGTCCAAGAAAACAACCCAAATTAAGGATTAGCATTAAGAGTATGCATAATTCCCATTGTCGATTTTGGTGCACATATGACTAAGGAATATATAGATGAAAGGATATAACTTTAGAGACAGAGCATTAACATTAAAATACTAAGTTGTAAGCTTTTCTTTTACTTGTAGAAGTACTTTTTGTGGCTGCAAAGAGAAAAGGAGGCTAAACCAGTGCTGCAAGGAGAAATAGTCCATGTGAGATTTGTAGCCTTGGACCAGTTCACACCAAAGAGGAAGGAGACTGAGAAATGTTTGGTTTGACTAAGTGCTCGAAGGGAGAGAGAGTGTCCATCAACTCCACCAAAGCACTGGGAGCTGCATTACACTGAAGCACCAAGCTTGCCATTTGTGTCAGTGAAGTTCACCTTCCAAACTTGCTCTGTTCCATTTTTTAGAAGCAGAGGTAGAATAGCCACTGCCATACCGTCTCAAAATTAGAGAAGTTACCTACTGCTAGTTCAGGCCCCCTTCACCCCCACACCAAAGCACTTAGTTAATTCACTTACAGCAATGTCCTGTCCTTATCACATGATGACACTTTGCCACTTCAGGATCATTTCCTGAACATCAGACACGGGTGCCAGTGGAGAGCTTCCCATTCGGCTATGTAACTGCTAAAAGTGCTTGAGATCCTCACTGAAAACACTTAAATACCATTCCCTCCATGGAGAGAAAGATTCCCTCTTCCCAAACACATGCACAAGAACAGCTTCATAATGATAACGTTGCTAATTACTTTCTAAATATATTGTGTCAAAGTTTCATCATTTCCAAATTTAAA
This sequence comes from Egretta garzetta, assembly GCF_000687185.1. Lineage (NCBI taxonomy): Eukaryota > Metazoa > Chordata > Aves > Pelecaniformes > Ardeidae > Egretta > Egretta garzetta. The sequence continues at coordinate 2,296,615 of NW_009259796.1, read as the reverse complement.
AAAAAAACACAACCTGTAGGCAAGGATGAAAACGAAGGCCAAAAGTGAAAAAAAATAGTTTTGGCAATCCTCAATATAGAGGTTGCTTTTAGCATTATGATCTATGAGATACCAGCAATACAGGAGTAGGCAAATTTGTGTGAAACAATCTGCACTTGCTCCCACAGCTCTATCCCATAATTTTCATGGTCCATTCTGCAAGATTATTTAATACATTGATCAACCTAGAATAACACTGGTTTGAGGTGAGTGATGGAAAAATACCTTGATAAAACAGTGAGTGCTGTTATCAAACTATTAGATCCTAAAAAGTTACCAAAGCCGCCTTATTATTTAAACACTAATAAAGACATAAGCAAAAGTGCCTGTTCCACCCGCTGGTAGCAAGAAAATCTCTTCCTCCTGAGGCAAACTGTTTGAAGTCAGTATTTTGCCACATGCTAGTATCACAAAGCTGTGTCATGCAAGATTAGACAGATTTCCACAAATCAGCACAAACTTTCCCGACACAGCAGGGAGAACAGCAAGAGTACAAACTTCTGCAGTGTGATCCACAGCGAGGTGCCTGATGGACTGAAGGTTTACCCTGCCCGAACACTGCTCTCCACAGCCCGCTGTGCATTGCGGTGGTACCGTACAAAAATACAGAGGTGCATTTCAATCTGTATCTCTGCAGAATAGTGTCTGCCGCCATTTGCAAGCCTCAGGACAACCTTCACAGATTGGCATTTCACCTCCCAGTTTTGTACGGAGGCTTTCTTCAATTTATGAATAATATATTCAATCTTGCTGTATTAAACAGAATCACTGTCATAAAAAGTGTTATTTTGTTTCATAAAATTGTTAGCTTACTTGCACCTATGAAAGTGAAGTTAAAAGGACCATGGCTTTCCTACGAAAATAATTTTTGTGACATTCTGAGAGTTTAAAAACAAAGAATTTATGTTTTTAAATGCGTATCACCAGCTCATTAACGATGGTGGTCTCCAGTCATACAACACGACCACGCATTTGGAGTTACACAGAAATGGCAGCGCCAGGATAGCAGTCTGATAACATGCACAACCATTTTCTTTTAGTGCTCTTCTCTCATCTTTGATAGAGCACAGGAAGTTTTCCTACACGTTTACTTCTGCATTTGCATTCATCAAAAACTGGACTTCTTTCAGTTCTCTTGCTGTAACAGGTGGGTTCATTGGCATGATCATTAATTTGTAACTTAAAAGCAAAGACAAGAGAAACAGCTAATTGCTATAGCTGATAGAAGTGGCATTTCCATAAACTGCAGCAGCACACATCCCTGTAGCTTAATCTTTTAAATGTGGTACCTCCTTGTTTGATGCAGCTGAACTATGCAAGGCAGCCCCATTGTATGACTTTAGGTATAGCGCAGCAGGGAGGTACATCATAACAAATGAATCATCAGAGATCTTCCGAGTGCT
>NW_009259796.1:2277989-2295083 GCF_000687185.1 Egretta garzetta | reverse complement strand
AGACCTCCATTTTCCTAATTTACATTTCAAAAGGGTCTACAGTTTGAAGTAGTAAAGAAATCATTTGCTTTTGCTAGGTAAGTGCTTTTCCAAGTAGGAAACTCAGTGCCAGTTCTAAAAAATGTTCTGATTATAATTTCTTTCTGTATTAGGACAGGCACAAAAGACTTTTAGAGCCTGTCCATTAAAAGTTGCCCTGAATTTCTGCAATCTCTGACCATTTAATCCTCCCGTGGAACAGCAGGTCGACATGCTCAGCTGCCTTGAATCCTTGACAAAAACAAGGTGTTCTTTAAATGTGTGCTTGTAGGTTACAATACAATTAATAGGTTGCAATAAAAACACCTCTGAGAGGCATTGTCGGAAACAGCATAGAATGAGAGGATTATGTAAATCTCGTCTCTTGAGATTACTCCCAGAAAGTTTTTTGGGAGCAATGCACAATGCAATCTGCAGCATAGTCTATCCAGGCTTCTGGGCAAAAGGAGGTGGTGATTGCTCCAGCCTAGCACTATCTATTTGTACAATAAGTTTCTTAGCCCTCATCATATTTCTGCAAGACATGATGCTCCAAAATTTCTAAGGGTGGGCGAGGTGAGAAAAGCAGCAGAGCATGTTCTCACTGTCTCTCTTGCCCACAGTCTCACTCCCTCTCTCTGCCTTGGACATTGTATTCCCATACTGGGAATGACAGCGAAGTGACAGTCACTACTACAACCTTCCTTAAAATTCCCAGGAAGGTGCTCTGTACTTGGGCAGAATTACAAGGAGCTCATCACAGGTCCCAGCATGATTTATGTTATCTGTTTCATGTTCATATGGATAACAAAAATTATTAGGCCTCCTAAACCCAACCTTCAACCATTCCACCTTTAATTTGATCACTTCATCATCACAGCATGCCAGGTTATAATTACATGTTTTTCCTATAATTGAAACTCCACATAGAGGACACAAAGATGCCAAAGATTCCCACTACAGAGCACACAGTAACACTTCCTAGCAAGTATCTGGCTTTCACCATGCTTCCTTGCTCTTATGACAAAGCCTGTCATAAGAATGGGTAATTGCAAAACAAATTCATTTCTGTAATGCCGAGAGGGATCAAAATGAGGGTGGTAAACTTTAAATTGTTGCTCCTAATTGTTAAAGCTCCTGTTCTTCAAACATTGTATCTGCCAAAAGTCAAGTTTCCCATTAAATGTATCTAGGTAATTACAGAACTTTTTGGAAGGGAGAAATGTGAAAACAATTCTTTCAGAAAGCAAAAAGCAGAAAAGCGGAATGGCTCAGTGATCTCCCTGCAGCTATCATGCTGACTAATTTTGGGAAAAGGAAAATTCACAATATGAAGTGAGAATCTGACCCCCAGATGCAATGAAAGCAATTCAAAGTTGGCTCTCTTTATCTGGGAGATTACTTTGTGTCTTCAGTGAAATTAATGTATGTGGATTCTTCCTCTCTTCACTGTTTACCTGGCACGTGTAATACTCTGTAATTAATTCACAAATACATATTTGCATATAATGAAACAATTATGTACGTCATTTAGTCACTCTCATTGAAGTTACCAAATAATTCAAAAATTAATTGCCTTGTAATTTGTAGGGTTTAGATCTTCAGTGCCCTGACCACCCTAGGTACTCTGTGACAATACACGAGTTGAGTGGAAGGCAATATTAAAATTAAAAATATTGAAAAAATTCTAGCAATCAAAGTAAATCTTTCACAAAAGTAAGTCCTTCTGGCTAGTAAATTTTACATGATGTTCCAATATATAATGTTTCATAGACCTAATGAAATCTATCAAGGTAGATCATTTCCATAGATAACAATTCCTTTAAGGTGTGTGCTTCAATGAAACTTCAATGAAAGAAGAGTCATGTTCTTTTTAATGTCATTACTGCACTCTCTTGGCAGGTGCAGTACTGAATTCCAATACAGAGCAGCCTGAGTTCATCATCCAAACACCCATTTGGAGGTTAGGAAAACCCCTCCATACAAAGCATCCTCTTGGGTGGCCTGACATGAAAGCCTGACACAGACTGCAAGAAGAAACTCAAACATTTTCTCATATTTAGTTTGGAATTGGCATCAGATACAAGAAAAAGTCTCAAGAAATAGTGTTTATAAACACTTCTTTAGGAACTACAAAATCACCTATGTCCCATTCTCGTATTTTCTACCTGGAGAGACAGCCGCTGTCTAAAGCAATGAGCTTTAATACCATTAAGAGATGACTTGATGCATCTGAATGCTTCTGGCTATCATTGTTTCCTGGGGAACAATGGCGACTCCTCTTAGCATTCAGCGACATGTGTTATCACATGCCATCTTGCACCCATGCTTAATTTGGTGTACATGACAAGTGTTGTATTTGTCCTTAGTAATTAACTTATCTATTTCAGCCTTTCATTTTCACTTCCAAATACATTTAAAGGTTTATTGACTGTTTCCTTTCTGTACATTGCATATGGTAAAATCAATCTGTACATTTTCACAGCTGTATTCCAGCTAATCATTATTGTATTAACCCATCATTTTTGCATTTGATTGTGATGGCACCCAGGTGGCGAAATAGCAGTACAAGTCAGTCCGGGGACAGCCTTTTTTACAAAGACTCCTTTGTTTCTTCACAAGAAAACTAAACAAGGATTCTTGGAAAACCTTGACATACATTTTAAAAAAACATGTTTGATTTTAAGAACCAGAGATCGGCTATTCTCAATGTCAGTTAATTGCACCTATGAAATATACTTAATAATATTTCCCCCTCAAAGCTTTTCACATGCAGGAAAACATAATCACCAAACCTTTGTCAGGTTATGAAGAAGAAGAATTAAGGCCACGGCAAAGCACTGGCATGAAAAATTTAAGTGTTTAGTGACTTGCTATGTCTAGAGAGGATCTATTGCTGTTTATATACCACCAACAGGAAAAGCACAATGCAGATCTCTTTGTAGACCGTCTTCTGCACATGGAAAGTGTACGGTAGCTATGTCAAAATCTTGCCACTTAATGGGAATCAACAGGGCACCACAAGGACTGGATACCTCAATGATCACAAATAAATTTTGTTGTTGTGTAGATAAGCAGAAAAATACATTTCAGGTTACTGCAGATCTGAAGCCTGGATTTTGGTTTTATTCTTGCTAACAATAAAACATGGAATTTAACGGGGGTGGTGGCGTTAGCTTGACCTGGAATAATAAAATGTTGGCCATCCTGGAGATACAGTCGTGTGTTTAACAAAGCTGGAAGTTAACACATAATGACAAATCCAGCCTTTGCTCTTTTGTTCTACCTTAGTCAGTGGAAAACATTGCAGAAGCAGTTTATGCATGCACCATATTGTTAAATCACATCCCATAGTAGAGGACTTGAAATGATTGTATATTTTGCTTTGAATTCTACAAATTTGGAAGCTTTAAATAAGTCTCAGCAACTAATAATTCAGTGCGTTCCAAGGTTACAGCTGGTGGAACTGCTTTCAGGTGATCCATCAGCCTTTTAGTGATACACCCATAGTTTTATGAGAATGAACCCCCACTGTGTTCACACACTTCCTGAAGATCCATTCTCCTTATCATGGCAACATTGTCTAAAGACTCAAAGGGAAAAAACGGACCTGGAAAGACATGCACATCAGAAACAGCAAAATGTTTTTGAACTCAGTTAGATAAATGTGTCTTGTGTTTTCCTAACTCCAGCACTTCTTTGGGTGAAGTCCCCTTTTCTTAGAAAAAAGAAGTTTACTAACTTAAAGTTGGTCTCTGTTGTCCATTGCGTAGTTCACAAATACTGTATTAATTTCATTGATATGAAACTAAGCTCAAGGCAATTAGACCTGACTTGGTTTAAATTCAAGGTACAAACCCAAATGCACAGACTTGGTTTTTTAGCAAAGACAAGATTTCCTTTGGAAACATAGTGAGGAAATTAAAATTTCTTGGACTTCCCTATTGCAGTATTGTCAAACCAGATAATGATGCTAGAATTACAACTACCAAATATTTTCTGTAGAAAAGCTCCGAAGAAAACACTAATAGAGTACATTCAAGGAACTTAAACTGAAAAATCTCATTAGTGACAAACTTTTGACAACTCCCCGGTTTCTCACAGGGAACACATGGATTTATTGAGCAGTGCCTCACAACTGGACATCCATGACTTCAGGGCAAACCTGCCAGGGTGAGTGCCCTGCAGTCAGGGAGCCAAGATTCTTCAGGCAGCGCAGCCCACGGGAGCTCCTGCCTGCCCCAGCAGTGCCCCAGTGTTGGGAGCCGCCGCTCCCCCATCCCTCTTGAACTTCATGAAGTCAGTAAGAACACAACATCTGGGAAGCACATTTAATTCAGGGGACAGCGTATTTTGGCACTGTCAAAGCAATTCAAATTGGAACAAAATTAAATAATAAAAAAAGCTTCATATTTGCAGAAATCTCAGAGCTAAGAAAATCTGAAACAAATCTTCATTTTAGGGATCTGGGAGCACTGGGGTGAAGTGACCAAGCAGCAGCCAGGCCACGCACAGATCAGCGTGGCACCTTTCCTCCCCAGAGAACAGTCAGGCAACAGGCAAGTCATTCCAGCAACTACTCATGGAAAAGCAGACACTAGAATGTTCCAGCCACCCTAGACTACATGCCAGCTGGTTTACCTGCCTTTCTTGCACATATGATTCTAATGTGCTTCTCTAAAAGTAAATGAGAACAATATTCTCCTCCCTCACCTTTTCCAAATTAAATCCAAGGAGAAGGAGGAAAAGAAACCCAATTTAATTCTAGTTCAGTGCTGCCTGATTCCTCTTACCACATGAGAGCAGAATAAATTCATCCACAAAAAAGGTATACAGATCACAGCATGGTCCCTGGTCTAAGCCTATATTACTGTCTCTAAGGGAAGTGATAGCTGTAATGAATAACGTCAATTCAGTCAGAAGCTGCAGCTGAAATAAATGGATTGTTAACAAATGCTAGTATTTCTCTTTGTTTCACATTGCTTATGTCAATAAAGATAAGTATTTTAGCCTCTGAGGAAGGGAATTTGGACTGTTTTGTTGGAAATCTAGTTAAAAGGTTTGCCTCATCTTAGATCGTGTTGGAACTATAAGCCCAAGCTTGCTGCAATTAGTTAGGACAAGTATAATTCAAAGGATCCTGGGGTGTGCGGGGGGGGAAGAGGATGTTTAATTATTCATCAATAAACTGTTCCATGATGTTATTGTAACAAATCAAAACTGTTCTCACAGAAGGAGAAAGTTTTTAGTTTAAATAATGACAACATGAGCTTCAAGAATCAAGGTCCTAGGAAACTGCAGTCTCAAATCTCAGTCACGGTACCTCTGATCTTTTCAAAGGCCCTAAGGATATTTATTCTATGCTGCTCAAGGATTCCTCAGATAGTTTGGCAGAGACAGCAAAGCAACCTTGTTTTGCTCTCCAAAGCTGTGTAATAAAGTGCTAAATAAGAATTCCCCAAGTGTGATATCAGGATGCCAGTGTTTCTCTGAGAAAGCTTTTATCTTCGTAGGCCACAATCTTTTTTTTCCCTGTATAGACAAGGAGAACAGGATTTTCAAACTAATTCATTTTAGCCTGACTCAGAGAGGAAAGTAAAATTTCTAGTGATTTCAGAGGGAAGAGGCCAACAGCTATTTCTGAAAATACTTCCGGTAGCCTCTATAGTGTATGAAAATATCAGGGATGGAGGAATGCATTAAATATAGCAAAATCTCCTCAGGCAGGAGACTTCTTGAGCTACCTAGCATTTTACACTGCACAAGGGCAAGGACTTGTGGACAAGGTGAAGAGCTATGAGTTGCCATAATTATACTTAATAACATTGTTAAGGTGACATCTTAACTATTTACAGAAGTATAAGAAAATAAGACTTTCTTTTACATTTCAGACATATTTCACATGCAAAAAACAAAAATCATAAAATGAAAGTTTTTTCTTTGTATTCAGAATGGAGCATATCTGGGAGGTACACGGCATTCACTCTCAATCTAGTCAAGTCAGAATGTGTTGCAGTTTTGACAAATTTATTTAGTCTAAATAAAAATGTTCATTAATAAAGACTCAACAATTGTTTTCTAAGGTAAAACCACAATGCATTACATTGTGCAAATGGAAAATTTATGCTAAGCACTAAAGACAGAGTGAAAAAGATGGAGACTGCTTCATTTCTCTTCTCTAAAACTGTTAGTCAGCTGTTAATGATCTTTCAGAGGTAGATTTACTTCAGATATCAAGCAGAAATCTGCTTTAGGTTACTGCATCAAAATGTTGCTTATAGGTAAAATTTGACCTCCTAGCATTATATACTAGGCTAATGTAAATGTGGTACAGCTGGGAAACTGAGTAAAAAAATAAAGTGGTCAGTTTCTATTTCTAATTACACATTAATCATTAAAGAAACTCCTAATGTGTTTCAACTATAGGTTGCTTCATGAATACACCTAAAGATGCCAGTGATCCTCACAACATGGCAAGGTGCTAAAGAAGATGAAAAGAATGACCAAGCCTGGGATTATGTTTCTATGGCAGGATATATGGGTAAACATTTCAAACTTTCTTCAGTGAAGTCACAAAAAAAAAAAAAAATAGAACCTTCCTACTTGTAAATTATTGCTGGGAGAATAGTTCATAACAGATCGTTCATTCAATTAATTTCACTTTACCTGTTCACAAATTGCCTGCAAAACACTTACAATTTTCTCAAAGGTACTACTTCAATTAATTCACTGTATAATTTCAGTGAATAACTTTTCGGCTGCAGATTGTGACAAGTGTTCAGTATTCATAACTTGAAAAGTGTTGATTAGCTCTGACTCATCTGGGGATGATAGATTCTTTGCCAGTGATGTCTGAACAGGAGTCAGTCTCGCCCGTAGCCCACTACAGCTACTCCTGCTGTGCTAACCTGGCACTTGCAAATTGCCCAAAGGCTGAGCTACGTCTGCTACTTACTTGACAGTAGTTCAAATCCAGCTTTACAAAGAGCACAAACCACCTTCTGTTTAAACTAGATTGCAGGAACCCAACCTTGCTTTCATGTTGCAGGTAGAGAAGTACACATGGCTAGCTTATACCTAAATGCCCTTTTTTTTTTTTTTTTTTTTTCTGGATTGAAGTAAGTTTGAAAGAATAAAAGCTAAATCTAGCAAGTTTTGTTGAAATCAGAGTAGTTGATTTCAGTAACCGGCATCTCCCACTGGGAATAGCCAACAGCCCAGGCAGATTCTGGAACTGAACAGTTTCTGGTTTGCTTCTACTGACAGCTACCAGAAACCAGACCATTAAAAACAAAAAAAGCCAATCAGCAGTTTGTGTAGAAACCTCATGATCATCCTCACCAGAAAAAATAAACACGAAGCAAACATTTCCAAAGCAAAAGCCTACAGCCATTTTCTGAGCAGCAACCTCATCTTCAGTCACACCTTTGTGAGCTGAAAAGTAGGGGATTCCACAAAGCAGGTTTCACGGAGAAAAGCAAACCCTGGCAGCCTCCTGCCTGATGAGCCCGCAGCTCCGCACCCCTGCTCCGCCGATCCGTGCTGCCACTGAGCCCCTCAGCCGCCTCCTCCATTTCCCACCTACGCTCTTGGCTTACCTGCTCTGAGAGCTTGTATTAATGAGCTGTTAGGTGTCTTTGTCATATTACACGCCAACTGCAGCTTTGAACAGCTGACCTTCCATTTCTCAGTCATCTTTGTTCTTTCAGGACTGATTTTTAGTTTCACTACCCTTGCTTTATGCTGTTCTGTGTTACTTTTCTTGACAATCCATTTTCCTGCATTGCTCTCATCTGGCAGCCTCAACACTAACCATCTTTAACTCTTACCACTCCTCCCCTTACTTCTGCAGCGGGCTCTGCTGATCTCCCAGGCTGCAGTTCTCACCCCCTCATCCTCCTTGCACACAACACCTAACCTCAAATGGGCCTTCACCTGCTGGCTGTCATACACAACATCAACCTCTCCGCCTCTGGAAAACTTGCTCAGCCTCAGACAAGCTAATTGTATTACAGGACCTTTATATACACTCTCTTCTACTTACTCCGCAGAAAAGATTCCATAGAGCTTCAGGTCAGAGGTCACCATAAAGTCATTTATCTGTATCTTACTTCCCTTACAGTTTCACCTTTAGATTTCCCCATATATTGAATGATCTTCCCACATATTTGCCCGTAGATTGTTTCTAGACAAACTACAATATTGAGAGGATCAGGATCAGAAGCCATTGAGGCAAATACTCCTTCTCTGGAGATATTCAAAGCCCGCCTGGATGAAGTCCTGTGTAGCATGCTCTAGGTGAGCCTGCTTTAGCAGGGGGGTTGGACTAGATGATCTCCTGAGGTCCCTTCCAACCCTTACGATTCTGTGGTTCTGTGATTCTGTGAATACTTGAGTTTAACTGGCAAAAATTCCTGCCTTGCCCCGAGCGCGGTGAGCGGTTTGACCCTGAGAGTGTGAGCGTGACAGGTCCACCAGGCCTGAAGGAGTCTGTCACTTAGCGCATCAGTACGGCTTGTTAAACATCTGGGTGGCCACTCACAGACGCTTGAGAAGGAACTTTAAACCAGCAAGACCAGAAGGCAGTTGCTGTGCTTGTGTGGCTGGGAAGGGAATTCCTCAGGTGGGCATTTAAAGGATGGACTTAGTTTAGGCTCTGTGTTCAGAGCCTGCTGAAGGTGACACAGGCAGCCTCACAGAGCATGGCTCCCTGATTAACCGTCTCTGCACACAGCTGTCCTTCCACTTTCCACATGCAGATAAAACATCCTTGGAGATGTTCTCCTTTGGGTCGATATGCAATAAGATGTCGCAGCAATGCAAGAAATACCGCTTTTGTATATGACACTACAAAGACATATCGCATTAGGAACCAATGCTGGCAAATACAGCTGATCTGAAGCAAAGAGGCATCTGTATGCTGTTTTCAAGACACTGACAGACTTCAAGAATTATCAGCCAAAATAAGATGGTTAAGCAAAACAGCCTGCTATTACAGAACTTTATTTCCTCCAGATTCAGACAACGTGGCTTGCTTGGAGTAACATTTTACTCCACTAAAATTAGTGAGATTGCTTCCCAAGTGAAGTTATCATCAGGGCTGGCAATGGCAGGCCATCACATAACATTCTGGACCAAACAATCTGCTAGGCAAGCCCTCCAGGACATGGATTATCTTTGGAGTTGCACAGGAGCAAGCACAATCATGGCAAATATTCAAATGACTTTGGAAACCAAACTTTAAGACCTTTAAAAACACAACAAGAAATTAGTTTCAAAGAGTTTCTGCCTAATGTTTGCTGAATATTAGATGCCCTACAAATTCTCTGACTGGATACTCCAGCACTTACTTATATTCAGCTTAGCCTGAGAGGGAAAAACCCACACTGCATACATATGTACTTTTCTTTTTCTTTTCATTAAATCCTCTGACTACAAAGGATGGGGAAGGATTTTATGTATACAGCTGCCATTAAAAGCCATGGAGTTTGAACAATTAAATGAATACAACTTTTTAAAGTCTTAGGCTTTAAGTTGAAGCTGGAATTGGCAATATGTTTTAGCTCTTTTCGAGCTCTCTGGTTTGGTCAGTAGAAAATTGGTCTATCTTTCAGATGATTTTTAAGAATCCTTTAGACTGTAGCTTACCCTGAGAACTGGTTGGAGCCTTAATAGGGGTGAACAAAATTAGGGATAAGGCTCAGTAGAGTGTTAGGAAAAGATCTCTGACTTAGAGTTTCGGGTGTGTCGCAGGCAGATATTAGTAACATCATAGTTAAACTGATCGCACTACTGAGAAAAACCTTTATATTATCACCCAGGCTACATTAAAGAAAGTATTTCATCACATCCCTGGACTATTCACAAAGAAAACCCTGTCAAAGAGGCAGTTACATATAACATCTTCATTTCTTTCCTGGAGTCTAAATAAAGAATGCGATTAAGAATTTAAAACTACAGCACAAGAGAGTATTCATTTTGTAACAAAGACAATATAAAATGCATTGGCTTTGCCACAGAATATTTTATTAAAAGCTGTTTTATAATTAGTTCTGCAGCAAACTAAAAAACCCTAAATGTAATTGCTTTAATGCAATTAGTCCATTTTGTATTTCAATGATGCAAAGTCTTGTCAAGACATAATAAGATCAAAATAGATTTTTCTCTTCATTCCCTTTGCAGTAGTGATTTTAAATCCAGAACTTAGTATTCTTCTTCTGATGAAATTTCCTTCTCATTTAGTACCTACTTTTGTAAGAGCTTGGAGTTCCCATCTCTTACTGTACCAAAGCCTGGAGTTACTATTCAGTTTTAGAAGTCTGAAAAAAATACACATGTGTAATGCTCATGTTACTCTTAGTTATTCAAATGTATTAGGTGGTATCAGAATTTATAAGAAATTAAGGCTGCTGCCTATTTAGTAAGATCATTTTCAACATCACCATTACCATATACAAACATTTCTGCTACATATGGTTCTTGCCTGAGTAGAGGGATTTTCGGAGGCAATACCTAACCATGGTTTTTCTTCCAGTCTGAGCTGACAATAGCATTCTTTCCTAGTTCTACACCTTACCCCCTTCCTTTACCCTTGAGCAAATAAATTGCAATAAAAACATTATCTTGAGCTATGTCAATAGTAAAGACTCTAAATGCCAAAAGCTACACAGACATTTGGGAGAAAAAAAGCAGTATGAATTAAGCTACATAAAGAAAGACTCAAGAGGCTTCGGATGTGCCCGGTAACTAGAAAGTAAAAGAAAACCTGTGCATCTAACCAAGCTGATACAAAACAGAAACCATAAAAATCCCCAAATCTAGAGGAATGGCACACTGAAGCCAGGCAGCACTGGATAAATGTTTAGATCCATAAGGAACGCTCTGCCAGAATCAGCTGTGATAAAGCAGTCCACAGTGCAGAGACTAGATTCTGCTCATTTCGCCAGAAAAAGAGAGGCTCTCCAGCATTCTCATATTGTAAACCATGTTCTAGCAGAAACTGTGACAGGGCTTCCCTGAGAGAAAGGATTTTTCCATCGCCAGTGTAAACTGCCTCATTTTCCCCAAGTATTCAATCCGGGTAGAATAATCTCGTTTGTGGGTGTACCTCAGTGGACTGTACCTTTTTGGCTCCTGCTATTTCTGGCAGGGGTTGGCTGACTGCTTTTTCCCATGATCCTGCCTATTCCTAAAACAAGGACCAAACAGCAAAGAGGAAGGCAGTAGCAACCTGCTCCAAATGTGAATGCTACTGCAAAATTTGAACTCCATCTTTCTGAAATACCTGCTAACTCCCAAGCAGCCAGATGCAATTAGAAGAAATTCTCAGAACAGAAACCTGGAACTGCCTGGATAATTTAGACCAGGCTTAAATTGTATTTTGTTTATGGCCAGTTAGCCAGGTAAAGATGCAATGATTAGATCTGCAAGGTTGCACATAATTTACAAAGGTAACTGTTAATAATAGCTAATTCTATACATAAACCATAATTAATTATAGAATTCCTAAAAATTGAATGCTAGTGGATGCTTTGTTGCTCAAATATCAGTCAGCCTGAATGCTACTGATTAAAAGATACATTAAATTACTCTGATGATTAGAGGAGATCTGCCTAGCATTTTTAATTAATACTTATGGAAACTTTGGAGGCTTGTTTTAAGAAATAAATCGGATAGAGAAAACAACATGAAACATTTTTAATAACACGTTCACTTACAAGGCACAAATTTATGTCGTGACCTATTTTTCTACTATCTACTCGTTCTACTTTATCTACTAGTTAAGAAACTGTGTTTCTTAACAAGTTGGAAATTCAAGATGTGACTCACCTTAAAAGATGCTTGAGCTGCCCTCTTTCCAGTGTTTCTCCGAATTATTGCGTGTGGTCATGTCAAAACACTGAATTATGAAACTCAAAGTTCCATTTATTTCACAGTTTTTATGTACTTCCATTTCTAATCTAAAAGATAAATTTATTCCATAAAATAGAAATAACTTATTGATATTCAAAAAAAGCACCCAGAAGAGACCCTGTGGATTGCAAAATTATTTTGCTGGATGCTTCTTCAGGATAGTAATCCTGTAAGGCTTATTTTGAAAAGACTAAGACAGCTCTCAAACCTTAGCTTACATTAAAACTGAGAAAAATAAGTCTTTTCATTGCAGCTGTATTATGGTTTATTTTCTATTTATAGTTTCTCTTGATGCTTTGCTTTGGAATCTACAGTACCTCTGAGGCCTGAAATATTAAAAAACGAAAAAGCTTTAGAGGCGGCCAGTTGTTTCCAGACAGGCCCATATTTTTAGGGTTAAGGCTTTGGCACTATCTCTAAGTAAACATGTATTAATTTATTTGCTTGGGCCTGAAACATCAGTTTCCCTGCAAATAAATGGGAACTAAAGTTTGATCAAAATAGCTGTTGCTTTATTCCTTTCAGGAAGAAAATTAGCTTTCCTCTTTATTGTTGTTGTTGAGAGGTGGATTTAAAAACAGAAAAATTGCTTTTATACTCCACAGCAGCAGCTAAGGTCCATCTCTGCTTTCAGCAGCCACACTAATTAGAGGTATTCAGATTATTCCCTTCTTTAATGCAGAGTTAATAGGCCATATCCTGCCATCAGTCACACCCATGCAACCCATCTTTAACGTCATTGATTTCTAAAGGATTTTCAACGACATAACTGGAAACACAATTTGTCCATTGTGGGGCTCAGCTTCATAACCTATTCTGTGTCATTTTTCTCACTATTAGGTCTCTGGATAACAGTTAACCACAGGCAATAATTAAGATGTGAAATTGTTTGTATTGTTCTGTCTAAGACAGCTATAGAACGGTGGATCACACATGGATTTTTCTCTCTCTAGCAATAGCATAAAAATTGAACTATCTTGAAAGTAATGAAATAGTACCTTTAAAAAGACTTTCTGCTCTATGTAGAATTGTAGATAAACAACTGTTACAGAAAAATTTTTCTTTTTTTCCTGCAGGTGTATAATATCCTGTCACTTAAGATAACCCACTGAAATGGCAAGGGCAAATATTTATTGAAAGAATTTTCTAAATTAGAAAAATTATTTGTTCAGACACTTAGCAAATAGAAGAATGGGATCTGCAGAGTCACATCACGTGATGTGGACCTGCATGCATCCATCTCATGTGGTCATGTGTGTCCTGCAATGCAGGTGCAATAAGGTCCATGTATCAGGTCTGAATCTGATTTAACATATATGAGCACATAAGCGCTCAGTATGGGAGTAAAAGTCAGGGGTGGTGCCCAAAAATCTGTAAGACCATTTGTCTAGGATTCCAGATAGATTTCTTGCTTCTATCAGATTGTCAGATGCCTATAAATCTTAAACAAATATGTTGCATGGAACAAGCAGTGGGATGTGAAGACACATCGGTTTCATCAGTAAGTCATACTGCTAGGATTCCCTTGTCTAAACAGCTTCTATAGTGCCACTCCTTATCTTCAGGGAGAGGTAGGAAGAAAAATCATAACAACATACTTCTTTTGAGTTTAAGATGAACATATCGGCTAGAAAGGAGAAGTTAATGTCTGTGTACATCTGGATGCAAGATTTCAAGAAGACAGGCTTCATGTGATGCTTCTGTCATCATACTTGACTGCCCCACTCAATCACTGTTTCCTTTAACAATGACTAATTCTGTATAAAAATATAATTTGGAACTACTTCCAAAGGCAACTGGAGAAACTAAGTCTCAGATAACTTCAGTTAGCTGCACTGTTACAAGTTCGAATGTCTGAAACAATTTGTAAATGTCATATATGTTCCACAAAGCTCCTTCACTGACTTTCCTTTTTTTTTTCCCCTAGTATAGGCATCAGGCCAGTCTTTCATTTTAATAAGTTGTTATCAACTGTGAAAACAAAATTTGTAAGTGCTAGATGAATTGTATGCAGATAAGGACAGATATCTTCACATCTTAATATAGATATTTTAGAAAGACATAGACAAAAGTCAAGTTGCACATGTATTTTAATCAGCACAATTTGACCGTTGTTCACATAGCTACAGGGACAGGCAGAATTTGGACCTTGATCCATTGGCTGATGTTCCTTGAAAGTCATCAGTTAAGCCACCTGAATATGAGAAGAGATCTCTCTCTCTTCTTTAAATGAATTTAGAGTAATGGCCTAAATTGTCTCTAAATAATGGACAGAGATCCTGGATTATCCAAGTCCATATAGCATAATGATTTTTGTGTACTACTTTATCACATTTTTTTTTAAGAGAAAAATCTGTGTTCTTCATTTCTTCAACTCTGCAAGGAAAAAACACTGGGGATTACCTCCCAAAAGGGAAGAAGAAACCTGTCCTGCTCAAGTCTAGTGCTTGAGCAGGACAGATTATTCTGTAACCCTTGCACATGTGAAACTCAGACTGCTTAAATCTTGAGATAAATTCAACTTTCACAGAGGTAGGCCCTTCTAGGCTAGAAGCAAATTTGGACCAGTGGGAGTTTTGTCTTTATAAGGATTTCTCAGTGAGTTGCTTAATTAATTTCTAATGAGTTGCACTGTGGTTTTGCTGAGTACACGTGTGTTAACTTTTTTCTGTAATTGTGAGTTTTCTTGGTTCATAGCACAACTGCAGTGTCCCTTTGATGTATAATAGATATATAGTCATAAAGGGAAGCCTGGAGCTCTCTGGTTTAACTGTATTTAGGTATGCAACCAAATTGGTTCTCCTAATATTCATTATGACACTTACACCAGATACGTAATCTGAAGCCTATAAAGCAAAACATAAAATTCTCTTACAGACTTTTCAAACGACATTCCAAACTTCATCAAAGTGTTGCCCTAAGGAACTAATCATGCTCAGAGTTATAACTGAGTTATAATGTCTACGTTCACAATGGAAGTCAGATCAGAATTAAAACCCATTCTGCTCTCAAGAAGAAGCCAAAAAAAAAACCCAAACCCAAAACACAACCCACTCACCCAAACAACCAAAACCCCTAGGTGTTTGTCTCATTTCAAAGCACAACTCAGAAATAATTCTTTGGCAATTTCTCACTACCTGACTTCACCATTCTTATCGTATACTCTGCTCTGGCAGGCCAGTGACTCTCTTATGAGGTCTTGTACTACAAAATAATTTCTCTTCCGAATCTTTAAACAGCCTGTTGACTGTAATTTGATGCTATACTCTATAGGGGACAGCACAGTCTTGTCTTTTCCCTTCCTTCCAGATATTTGTCTTCTCTAGTACAAAATAAAAGAAATATAATTTGTTTCCAATCAAATATCTATACTCACTAGAAATCAGGTTCCAAGCCCCATAGCTTTGCTCATGGTGAATAGAAAGCATGTCAAACTGTGACACTGATGTCATTTAGGCCATCCAGAATTTTACTCAGTGTGCTTGAGTAACAGCATTTGGTCAGTTGTGATTATTTGCAAGGCCAGCCGTCAAAAAGTCTGAATCTGCCTGGGGGTGCTATATTAAAATAAATACAAAAAAAAAAAAGACCCTGGCATTGAGATTAGTGTCTTAACACTCAGCAATAGGTTTGTAAGCTGTAGCAGTTCTGTAGTTTTGGCACTTACTACTACTATAAACCTGCGAGAAGAGGAATGTGGTTCCAGTCTTTGGCTAGTAAATTATACTAACACAGAAGACTAAAAATAACCCCAGCCATTCCTGTTGGTTGTAAGCCATTTTATCCCTGATATGCTAGAAAAACATGATTATTTTCACATTTCACTCATATAACAGATGAGATGTGAAATGAGTGTCATGGATGATAAACACCACAATGGCTGCTAAGTCTTACGCTATGTAAACAAAAACTTCTCTGCTCACAGCCACACAAAATTAACAATAAAAATTACTGTGGAATCTGAATATAAAAGTAAGCACAACTTCAGAGAGAGAAGGGTCATTACAGAGGAAATGAGTTGGTGATAGCAGCTCTCCTGGCCAGCTGCAGCTGAGGGAAGTTACATGTTGACTTTGATGGGAAATCCAGCCTGTGCATAAAATATTGCTACATAATGTTGTACATATATAAAAATGTATAAGTATAGAACTTTTGAAGAGCTTTCTGCTAGATTATAAAGCAGAAAAGTGTTGAAGCAGGTGCTTTTTAAAAAGTTTTCACTGAAGTAGACTGCAACCAGAGAATCATTCCCATTAAATAGGGTAGAAAGAGATATTGGGTGAAGTAATGAATGGATACTATTGTTGGTTCGTCAGAGACGGAGATCAAGAGGTTGGTGTCAGATTTTTTTCTCAGCTCAGTATAATAGTTTTCTACATTGTATAAATGCAAAAGAAGAAGTGCCTTTTTATACTTGTTGGATCAGCTTCAGGTTTTCTGTGATGAGAAAAAATTGCTTTCTTAGACGCACTGTCTGGATTTGCTGGCTTGTGCCATCTTAGAACTTAGTTTCAAAGTGTGAAGATTTTTCTGAAAAATGCACTTTCTAGGCAGCTTAACAGAGGGGATCAGTTTCCTCTGCAACATTTACAGAATAACCATGAAATCCTCGGTGCTGCTTTTGGCTGGGATAGAGTTAATTTTCTTCACAGTAGCTAGTATAGGGCTGTGTTTTGGATTTGTGCTAGAAATTTGTGCTTACAGTTGCTAACCCAGGGATGTTTTTGTTCCTAAGGAAGGGGGGGGACATTCGGAATGATGCCATTTGTCTTCCCAAGTCACCATTACATGTGACGGAGCCCTGCTGTCCTGGGGATGGCTGAGCACCTGCCTGCCGGTGGGAAGCAGTGAATGATTTCCTTGCTTTGTTTTGCTTGTGCACACAGCTTTTGCTTTACCTCTTAAACTGTCTTTATCTCAACCCACAAGTTTTCTCACTTTTACCTTTCTGATTCTCTTCCCCATCCTTCTGTGGGGGGAGTGAGTGAGCAGCTGGGTGGGTCTCAGTTGTTGGCTAGGCTTAAACCACAACATCCTCCAAACTCTCCCAGGAAAATTCTGGGAGATATCTTCCTTTTCAATATGTTGTTCTTTCTCTCTACTTCTTAAAGAAATACAATTTACTTGTGAGTAGGAATCTACTTCTAGTATGCTGAACCTGCT
>NW_009259796.1:2208075-2277973 GCF_000687185.1 Egretta garzetta | reverse complement strand
ATTATGATAGGTGGATAGATTATGTAAATAGAGCCAGATATATTTCAATACAGCCTTTTTTTCAGTATTTTAATGAAAGAGCTTTTGAAGTCATGAAAAACTGGTGTGTCATGGGATCTCTCCTCAGTAATAACAGTGTTGAGTTAAGCTGTTTAACACTGTTCATGGTAAACATTTTATTTCCTTTTCATCTTTATTTTTTTTTGTGGTTAGCCAGTACCCATGAAATGGCTCAGACTATGAGGCTTGGAAAGACTTCCTCTCCTTCTAGTAAGTGATGTACAGATATTGGCCATGCTGTATTTTGGGCCTGAACACAGACCCCAAGGATCTCTGGTATGAGCAGAAAGACAAGCCAGGTCTTACAGACTTCTAAAATTTAACTTCTCTTCTGAGGCACTCAGTGACTTGAAGGTAAGAAGTCAGTCTGTCTCTGCCTTACCATACCCACTTCTATACTCAGCAGATGATGTTCACCAAGAAAAAATAGCTGTGGGGTTTCCAAAAGGATTAAGTGCTCTACAAAGACACATCCAAGTACTTCAATGCAACTTGAAATCTCTTGGGAGTTTGACACTTCCTTTTTGGGATTTCAATACTTTTGCACCTAGTGGGATCAGTAATATACACAAACAACAAATGACATCGGTGGCACAAGAAGCACGATGAAATGGATATTTTCTCCTCTCAAGAAGCAGAATCAACTATTTTTGCCAACAATGTGAAGCAGTTTGGAAAGAGGTAATTGTTCAAACAAGGAAGAA
The DNA here is from genome assembly GCF_000687185.1 of Egretta garzetta. Classification (NCBI taxonomy): domain Eukaryota; kingdom Metazoa; phylum Chordata; class Aves; order Pelecaniformes; family Ardeidae; genus Egretta; species Egretta garzetta. The sequence continues at coordinate 2,277,209 of NW_009259796.1, read as the reverse complement.
ACTTTTTGGTACTAAGTGGATTCTTGTGAATTTTAAAGCTGACTAAAATATATATATTGTTTTCTTTACTTACATGAGAGCATTGTAAGGCTGAGAGTTAAAAAACTGGGTGATCTAAATTAGTTTTTTCAGTGCACACTAAGTCATTTATAAGAAGCTGAGACATTCACAGTTCCATTGACGTCAGTAGGACTGGAGTATGTAGCCTTTAAAAAAAAAATCAGGACACTGTGCTCTGGTGTCTGCATAAGTGTTTGTCACAACATCTGGGCCCTATTAAGCCCACACAGACTACTTAGAGATAAGAGCTTCTGTATCCTATTAAGCAGTCCTTCGAGCCATGCAATTTTACATTACTTCCCTGTCATTTGTTCAGGCCCCTGAAACCGAGCTGAATAGCAGAATCCAAATATATACAGTAGCTATTATTGGCCAATATAATACAACAATCTGTCTTTGTTTAACTGTGAATTGATTCTAGGACTGAATGATTTGTTTCACTATGATATAATAAACCAGTGTAAATCCACATATGTTTCAAAAGAACAGGGCACTCCTCAAAAGACATGGCCGGTTCCAAAAGCCTTGGCCCACTTTTGTTTATCAGATCTCAATTTATCATACTTCCAGACACTCCTGCTTTCCCATTTTTTCCCAGGGAGGGGAGGGATGGTTGATGGGTTGCTAGACAGATGATAAGGTGTAGCCAATCTAAGAGTTTGAATAGTTTGTTTAAAGAAACCCTATTCAGTTTTGCAATGACATTCTGTCACTTGACTGCTGCTGGCACGTTGCGTGTGAAACAGCTGGAATTTTCAAAGCTCCTGTTTATCTAAATTAAATAGCCAAATGTATCCAAAACTTATTTCATGTGTGCCCTAAATATATTTAGATAAAGTACCCTGAATACATTTAGATAAAAGACCTTGATCCAAATGATTTTTGGTAGGGAAAAAACAGCTGGCAAGCACTACATTCCTTTTTCTGGCAGCCATGGCTTACTCTACAGCACTAGTGAAAGGAAGGCTCAAACAACCATTTTACACAACCATCTGGTCTTCATACTATCAGAAGAAAGTTTGCCATAGTTTTTGTGTGTATTGACTAGTGTGGTTAATATTAAATTGAAGGTACAGTAGTATGCTTGCCTTCATATGAGACAGAGAAGTACTGAGATGTCTGCAATCAAATGCATAATATTATTCTAAGCATTGAGGGAAAGGACACATTGGGGGGAAAAAACCCCAAACAAACAGAAAATTTGCAGATCAAAATTATTGATCAGATACCATGCCACCTATAATGCCATGGCATGTATCCATTCTCAGATACATGTGATTCCTGGAAGACTTCTTAGTGCTTATTAAAACTGCGTGGGCCAAGAGCCCCTGCAGCATTTGTAATTCAAATCTTACAGGGAAGGCATGATTATCTGGTCACATGACCTGGCACTTACTTTCCTCTTTCCCAAAATCTGCCAAGTCAACGACCTGCAGAAGTTAAACACCTATTTAAGCAATTTTTTTTTTCCATTTTGAAAGCAACTAATGCTAGCAGCTTGAATTTATCTCAGCAGGTGTTAACTGTAAAACCAAGTGGCAATGCTTAAATATCTTCACTTTACCAGTTTCAGTATTGATCATTCTGGCAGCCACACTAAACCAGTGATTACCAAAACCTTGCACTATTATTCTATGTAAGTAGAGATATTAAGATAAGAACTAATTCCACTCAGTTTTACTGCACCAAGATATGATCAGGTACAGCCTTTGAAATGAATGTTATACCTGTACCTCTCCAAGAGAGGAGAGGGGACGTGTGTCTTCTCCCAGGTACAGAGTTTGCCTTTGCCACCTGCACGTCAAACATGGAAATGCATTGCTACAATCTTTGTACACCGAAAGACTCCCCTAATGAGCTGTCAAAGCCTGCAGCTTCTCTCCCTTCTTTTTCTGCCACAGCAGTTTGCATTTCATATTTTCCATTTAAAAATTTGCAGGACCCAAAAAATCTGGGCATTTCATCAATACTGCAAGCAGATATACCACGCTATCCAACTTAGGAAACAAAGCCATGTTAACTATAAAGGGCATTGATAGTCTTGGGAAGACAGTTTATGGGAGCAGCATGGCATAGTCCTGGGACACATGCAGATTCAACTGTAATACAAAATATGGATCCTGTCCTTCCTTCCAAGAGTATTTGAGAAAGGTATTACCCTTCCTTCTTTGACACCAACAGTCATGCATCCTCTGTGTTCACACATCAAGAAACACTGCCCTGTCTTATGCAAGAATGGAGAAGGAAAGCTTGATTTTTAGCACATAGGAACAGGAACAACCGTTAAATGAAACAGCCTCCAGTGACCTAATTCAAGAAAGCTTTGTCAGGTGATAATCTTTCTCACCCTTTATATGTCATTCCCTGAAGCACATAAGTGTTCAAAATAATTTAAAAACATTCAGAAATGTGAGAGAAGTAGCTGTCCTCCTGTGCAGCTCTGACAAAGATTAGAATTCCCAATATAGTTGCTGGTTGCAAAAGTGCTCTTAAGCTGCTGTTTCACTGGGTTTACGTCTGAGTGCCACTAATCAAATTAACTGTGATGGCTGCAGTAAGCTGTTTAGAGAGATGAAAGACCTACCAAAAGAAGTTTCTGTTACAGCTTATGAAGCTGAATACTGTTAAGCACATAAACACCCACTACACAGAATATCTTGACTTTTATTCTTTCTGCTGTTCCTCACTAGAGGGTCAAGAGTACTTAAGTGTTCTTGTTAAGTCTTGCTCAAGCCCCAAATCCCTTTTCCTATCATATAACTGGTTTTTTTTCCCCCTTTAAACAAAAAAAACACAAAACCTTTTTTTTGTTTTATCTCAAAAAAACCCAATAAAGGTAATACAAGAAGTAAACATAATGATTTAATGTAATATATTATTATAGTATGATGGTCAAGCTGCAAGCTCTTCCCCATGCTATAGTTAAAAACAGAAAAAAAAAGCAGTCAGGAGACTGTTCCAAAACAGGAAACTGCAAGCCAGGCACTTTTAGCCTATCAGATCCTTGTGACTTTGAAAATGAGTATCAGGCTGTGGGTGTTTGTGGAAAGGATCACTGTGCTGCAGAAAAAAAGAGGTAATAGAGCAGCTGCTGAGATTACATAGGAGGCCCCTCACACGCAACCAATTACCTGTAGCTATAGCAATACAAGGAGACAAGAGAAGGCAGCAGACAGCATCACCGTCCACCGGTATGGACGGTCTCAGCTCTTTACCAGGCTCCAGAGCAGATGCCTGAGGACTAAAGATTTGCGAGCTCTCTGCAGCTTTACAGATCTTCACAAGGGCCACTCACAGAGGACCTATAACAGGCTTTCTCTCAGTTCACATTAGCCCATTGGTTTTACTTCCTCATAAAAATCACTTCCTTCAGTGTTAGCTGAGGTAAGTAATGCAAACAAAAATGCTGAAAAGATGACTATTTTACTGAGGCATACAAATGCCTAGGAAGTCTTAGTAAAAGTTAGGAAATCTGTTTCCTCCTTGCACTTTCTCATCAACATATCAGAAAGTCATGAAAAGGGTTGCACTTTTTAAATATCTGATGCCAAAATACCTGGTTTTAAATTGTACAGGTAGAAAGAAGGAAAACAAAGGCTCAGACTACTGTCAGATCCTGCAGCCCTTGCTAAATGAGTACAAGATAACACTGCCACTAATGAGCGCCCATCCTGGCAGAGCTACACAGTGGGCACAGAGCTAGCAAATCCTGGAGGTTCTTCTAAATTAGGTTTGAGAACCTTCCCAACAGGAAGATTTAATTAGTAGTATTAATAATGTCAGAGGTCTCTGCTTTTGAAAGTATTCCAATTCTCCTAAATAAATATGTAGCATAATGTTCCTTAGGATTTCCAAGCAGAGGAAATCATGTTTTCGCATCTCTTTTGCATTAGTAACCATTTATGTATCCATTTATGTATCCATTGGATGAGAGAAAACAGAGGAGTTTTCCTGAAAGAGAAATGTTTTGGTTTGTGGGTTTTTTTATAAAATTTTGAGCACTCACACTCCCAATGAGAAAGACGTGATAAATGGGTAGTAGGATGTTGTGCAATCATTATAGCTAATGATAATATCTTATGATCCAGTCAGTCAAATAACTACCAAGTTTTACTTTTATAATCCAACAATGAAGAAAACATTTCATCTTCTCACCACTCTGGCATCTGACATTCTGATACATTCTCTTTTTTATTTTTTTCCTCTCCAGCTTTAGCTTTTAAGGCTGGCAGTGCTAGATTATTTCACATTTAAAAGTGGTTCTGTAGACTTCACAAAAGTGCAGATTTTTTTCAGCTCAGCACAAATTTCTATCAACTGATACTTTACCAGAAGCTTCTCTTTGATCATTTTGTTGCATAAAATAATTCTGTTCCTAGCATTCATCTCAGTACCATAACTTTTCTGTACTGAAAGAGAGCATATATGTCTTAGATATTTGCTTCTTTGTGGCTCTTGGAAGAATTAATCTGTGATTAAAAAATATTACAAACAGTTGCATTAGGAGATTAGGGTAACTTTTAAATAGAAAGTTCCAACTTGTACTTAGCAAATACAGAAATACTAATAAGCCATCATTTAACCAGCTCAACAGCTATTTTAGAATTCAAATTAGGATAAAAATGGATAACATGAAAGTATTTTCACTTTATACATTATGCACCAGATTAGCCTTCAGTGGTCAAGTTATAAACGTTGCAAAAGCATAAATACATAAAGTGGGACAAAATGGTATTAAAGTTTAGCATGGAATAACATGAAATAAACCAAAATTTCCTGATAGAGCTTCCCAGAAACCGGCAGTATGAATTGGCCAGATAGCTTTCAGAGGCACAATTATTTTTATTCAGTGTAAATAGTCTCTGATGCTAGAGAGAAAAACCTTCCTCTCAGATAAAAGCTGGCTTTTAACAAAGCACATCTTAAGCCCCACACTAGCAACACATTATCATTTGCTTTGAAACATCGTGTGCTGATGGTATTGGGTGTATCACCCTGATGACACATCATGACAGGGAATCCTGAAATGGTGAGCACATTAGTAAAAAGTACCTTTAAAGCCAGTGTTTGCATTCATATGCACAAGAGATGTAAAACAGATGTCTTAATAGTTGAGATACTAGTTTAAGTACAGGCATAAAGCATTTTGTGCATGTAAAATGAGGTGTGTTGCAACAAGCAGCCATCTCTGTACAGAAAGGCACAGACCTTGCTGCTGTAATATTCTTCCTAGCTGCTGCTCTGCCACTGGGATGTCTCTATACCCTCTCTGAGATAGCCGCTGTGATGGGGCGAGCGGGTGACCACACCGTGCCCAGGGAAGAGAGGGCGCAGGGCTCGGCTGCAGCAGCCCCATGCTCTCTGCCTAGGTCCAATAACCACAGCTACGCAAGAGCTGACAGTGATTCTGTCTGTCTCGTGGCGGGGACTGACCTGACCTATCATGAGAAAACACTTTCTTACTTTACCAACAAGTAACAAAGTCTTACTAGGAATTTTAGGAGGAAAGTGGCTAGACCTCCACAGATATCAGTAATATCTGATTTCTTGCCAAGGAGAAGTGTGAAGCCTTATGAGGCAAGCCTGCAGCGGTAAGGAACCCCTTGGAGAGGACTCTGTCCCCACACATGGGAAAGACCTCTAAGAGGCCCAGGGAGACTTTCCAAGTTCAGGGACTGCCCTTGCCCTTAACCTTGGCAGCAAGACTGAGCAGGCTGGAGGCAAGTGGAGACGGCTCCGGTGCCCTCAGTGCTGACAGCCACTGACCAGAACAGGCAGCACCCATCAGTGCCTGGAGACTGTGACCGTGCCTGCCAAGGCAAGCAAAGGGGATGCTCACAACTTCCACAAATGCGGGACACGGGGAGGAGCTCTCCCTCTTGCTCTCCTCACTGCCGTCAGCAGCTTAGCAGCAGACCACAAGACCACAGAAGGTATTTCACCCATCTGAGCCACGGCGCCTCTCATGACACTTTTTGATGTGTCTGTGCCTCATCTTTGCTCTGGGCTTTGTCTATACATCACAAACCACCCTGCAGCCCTTGCCAGGACATAAGCAGTTCTCTGAAGCCTGATTTCATATGATCAAAGGAATGCAGACATGAGTTGGACTGCCCCATGAGGACAATGTAGCTGGCACTGTGATTTTGTGTATGCCTGAATGTTTTATGTGATAGTTCCTTTCCCCCATAAGAGCCTGCACACCTTAAGGGTAACAGGATCAATCAAGGCCCTGCTGAAACCAGGCAGCCTCTTTCCATTTCCACGAGGCTTTGGGTCTGCTCCTTAATGTACTGCTGATGAACTGTATTAAAATATATACACTCAGCTTTCTCTAGCTTATTCAGTATAAGTGATGTTTCTTTTTATCTACAAATACAAATTGTTTTGCTGTTTATATATATTTTTGTAAAGCCCTTGCTGTACATTGAAAAGCTGCTCTCTCTATCAAAAGACATGAGTGTTTGTCTTGCTAGGTGTATAGTTACCTATTGCCAGAGACACCAATTTCCTTTTTTGATTAGGGAAATATGTACGCATTGTTGTAGCTAAACAGGCCAGTTTACTGCCTAAGTCACACAGGAGATAAACAGTATATTAACTGTCCTACTGAGCAATGGAAACAGCGCAGAGTGTTTGGATTTTCAGCATCCTCGAGAAGTGACTTTGCTGTTATGCTAACGATGCCCTGGTGAATATTCATTTTCAGGTAGCAACAACCCTTGAAAATAACTCTTTCAGTCTGATTATACTGCTGGATTACAGAAATCCTTTCAGTGAAGGTTATGGGTCAGATTCTTAGTCACTGTAAACAGTTGTAACTCCACAGGTTTCAGGAGGAGTAATCCAATTTATATGCTGGACCTACCTCTCTATTCTGTAAACCCTGTATTAAAGGTTATATAATAATTAAGGATGAAGGAATAAAAAAGCCAAACACCCTAGCTTGATTCAGGCAATGACTTTGCACTTACTGAAATGAGGATGAACAGAATCAAGCTCTAAGAGATTAGTTATAACTAGGAGATTAGTTTGGTGTAATAAAGCACACTTAGCATAACATGAAGAACTCTTCAGTGCATTTTGGAATAATGCATTTTAAATCTGCCAGTTGCCTCCAAAGGTCCCAATCCAGCAAAGCTCACTCATGGTTTAACATTAAGTACTAAAAATAATCCCACTGAAATCAGACTATTCACAGTGCAGACAGGCAAGCAGAGCTTAACTGCTGGACAAATAAGGATCTAGCCAGAGGAAAGTTCCCTGGCTTCCACATCTCCTTCAGACTTGACCTATAAACAGGGAGATGTTTGGCATTTTGCTGAGTAGAAATAGTCCTGTTTTTCAGTGGTTTTGGTTCCACTTCAAAGAAAATCTTCTATTCTTTCTCAAATTAAGAAACCACATAAAGGCTTCATTCTCTGCAGACTTGCGTTTTTAATGCTCCCCCAAAATGGGAAAAAGCTATTCACTCACAATTGCCAAAATGAGTAATATATAATTCACTTTCATTAATCCTGCTACAACTCTTGCCTGTGAACTCATTTGAAGTCTGTATTCTAGATCAGCAGCACAGTATTAAAGTTGGTTTGAGGCACAGAGCTGTTAGGTGGCATATACCAAATAAAAAAATTCATGATGCAATAAAGTTGCTACCTTGCTACAGCAAGAAAAATATTTTTCTCAACACAAATACAGAAGACTAAGAAAGACTAGTGCTTTTAGGTGAAGTGTGTTTTAGAAGAAACACATTAACCTGAGCCAGGGCACAAAGCCAACAGCTACTAGATCAAGAACCTGAAATTTACATTTAATCAACCTCAAGTGGGGACAAGAAACCAATTTAACACACTGTTTGCAGAACATTTACTATGGAATCATCTTGTATGATGCAGCACTGCTAAAAATCACCCCCACAAAAATCAGCTGTTATTAAGGAAAGAAAATATGCCACAGAAACCACTGAAATAGAACAAAGAATTTCTTTATTTTGTTTCCCAAAACTTCATATCTAACCTTTGATGAGTTGAACGTTTGATCTTTTAGCTACCAGCACAATTTCCTAGTTACTTTTATAAACTGGAGCTTTCCAACTCCTACCTACTCCCAGTGATCTTTGCATACTGGCTTATTTAATATTCCCTCAGCTTATCTCAAGTCTCAGTGCAGCAAGGCTTTTTAGTTGCTATGGCCCTAAGCATGCAACATGAAAGAAAAGGATATCTGGGAGTCTCACTCTATATTTTTCATTTAAAAACAAGGCCTGGGAGCCTGAGGCACGTCCCTGGTCATTTTTAGGTTTTATGGAGCTCCCATTTATACTTGGAGCACTCCATCCTCACAGGGTACTACTTCTTCAAAATATTTAGTGAGACATGCAGAAACACCAAGGCTGTATCAGACCTGTAACTCTGCTTGCAGTAAGGAATGGGATGCTTGTATGCATGGATAACAAGAGGGACTATACTGCTAAATTTGTCAAAGGGATCTTGCCCAAAATGCTCATGGCCTAGTTTCCTATTAGTCATTCTGGTACAGTCTTCCTAATCCCAATACTTATACAGATAGCATTTACTTATTACAACCCGAATAATTCACAGCTCCTTCAATACAGCACCATTACGCTAATGAATCTAGTTGTTGTCACAAGCCAAACAAGAGCTGATGAGCCCAATATGTTACATTAAGTATAACCGGACAGTTACAGAGCATTACATTCACATTCTTTGCTTCTGTCATTTCTTTTAATATAAAAGGCATGATATGTTTGTGAGCACCTTTAAATTAACATACTTTTATCACTTTAGGTTCACAGAAAAGGTAAAGCATGTTTAAGAGGTAAGGGATTTCCAAGTAGCAAAAGAAATTTGGAATATCTTAGAACAGCTGTTCTTGTCAGGTTTTACCAGTGACAGACAAGTACTGTCAGCTCAGGAGCCGCACTGACACTGGCTCAGAAATGTTTTTAAATTGGAGACTGAGTTAATGCAGAAAATGAAATAACTCACTCTATAGGGGCACCACCAGGTGGATCAGCAATGCAAAGCGACAAAATCCACAGACTCCTCTGGATTTGGGTGCTGACAGTTCTCCCAGGAGAGGGAAGCTCCTCTGACAGAGCCAGCAGGAGCAAATGAAGCCCATTCTTCCTAGATCCCTCCCCCATGCAGAGGGGTGTATGATCATCGCCCCCTCGATTCTGCTAGCTCATACACCACACCACAGCTGTCTGAAGCTGATGGGGGGAGGGGGGCTGCTCTTATCGATGTCTGGGCCTGAACAAGAACACCACAGTGATAAGAAATTACCTTTTCCCTTTTGCCATTAGTCATATCCTAAAAGTATATTGTGCTTAGACTCTTGGACTTCTTGCTTGAAGCGATAACAATACTTCAATGTTTCAGACAGAATAATCATGGTATGCTAACCATAAGAAATGATTAATGAGAAAAACAGTTCTGCTGACTTTGGAGGGATCACTTTGAAACTTTAGGCTATAATGTAGCCTACCTCAAGCCTAATGCTGCTGTACTTGAACTCTGCTATTTTTTAGTCTGGCTCAGCTATCTCTATTTTACATTGCAATGTACTTGAACTCAGTTTGCTCTTCTGTGAAGAACAGCATGACACAACTCCATCCAAGTAAACTCTTATTACCAAGGTCAAAGGGATGGTATCTAGAAAAATGAGGATTTGCTGCTCCTTTTAGAGGTATTCTGCCATCAGCAAGAATTAGACCCTGCATCTTTCTCTAAATCTCCTCTTCTTCAGCAAAGAATGGAATATATATGAATTAATCCAAACAATGAAAAGAGTATTTCACATCCAACTTCTGGAATATTTGAACTTTGGCTGGGAGTTTTAAAAGAGGACTAGTTATAGAAAGGTAAACATGGGCCCAAAGAATCCTTCCAGAAATTATACATATAATGAAGGAAAATAATCTCTACTGAATTTAAAATATGCTGTAGATTTATAGTTTCATTTTGTCCTTTGTTGTAAAGGAGATTAACAGATAAGTATAGTGGTTATAGTAGAGAAATCAGGAAGCTTTTACTCCTGGGGAGTATGCAGAGGTAAAAGTCAAATATTCTCAGCTGTTTTCAACCTCCCAGACAAAAATGCTGTACATTCACAAACATGGGAAGGCTGGCACACAACGGTAAAGCTAAAGTCTGGCTAAGGGGAAAATCTCCCAAGAAACAGAATGTTTGCAGCTAACAAAGATACTAAAGTTGAAGAATTTATGCACAGAAAAAAAAAAAAATGTGGCCTAAAGAGAATTTCCATTTCCAGTTTCTAATTATTTGCAAATATTTTATCTCTGCTCTTTGAAGCTAACTGATCATTGCATACTATGCATGATCTCTGTTGTTTAAAGCCTATTGTGTTTTAAATGATGCTTTCACAAGCAATTTGGTTGACATTAACATATAGTGAAAGTTATTTTGAAATAACATTTTGTAAGACCAATTTTTCTTTAGTTTGATTAATAAAAAGTCTGTCCTTGGAAGTCAGCAACATTTTAGATGAGCACAAAGAAAGAAATTATAACACTACCTTTCTTACCTTTCTGTAAATTCAGTTACCGCTTATATGTATTGCTGTTGTTCATTAAAGTTTCATAAAAATTACTTATCAGTAGAAGATGAAACATTGCTACGCTGTGAACCTTTTGGAGATTTTCACCTGAATTTCTCAAAGAAACTTACATAAATATTACTCATTTGAAGTCAGCAATAATTGTGACATAGATACGAAGCGTATGACAGATATTGCTGAGTACTGTGGAACAGGATTCAAAAATTATATAGAGCATAACTCAGCAGATATTGCTAGTATGTCAAGTATACTGCAAGCACTCAGAAAACTTCAGCTGCTTCTCCACTGAGAGTTCCTAGTCGCCATGTGCCTGAGCAGTTAAATGAAATAGGTATTTTATTAATGTTGCCAGAAAGAGGAAGATTACCATAAGAAAGAAAAGATATACCTGGGGAGTAATACACAACTGAAATTTATAATAAATGCCCAAAAATTGTAAATTGGGCCCTGGTGTAGGGGAGTGCTACTCCCAAGCCTGGAATGCCTTAGGGGTGTTTAGAGGTGCTTTAGGGGCTCCCTTTTTAGTCACAGTTTCTCTTCCACAAATACTGTGCATATTTAATGCCAACCTGTGCAACTTGCAGTCTGATGAACAAAAACCCCTGTTATAAAGTCCTTGGGTTTGTTGTCTGATATTTACACACGGATCACTCCACAGCACATTAAGAGCTAACAGGGCTAAGTATTGAGGGGTTTTGAAACAACACGAAAGCACTAGACTACAGCATGCTTGTTGATGGCAAGAAGTCATCCTGACTGATATTAATCTGCACTGCTCAGACAAGGATCAGGCAGTAAAGATGTAGCCCACCATTTTTTATAACTCCATGTTGATTCCATCAGCCATTAAGAACAGGGAGAGAAGTACATAATCCAAACTGCATTATATTTTGACTCCTACCCACACTATCATTGGACCCTAGTAATTATAATTTTTTTTTAACAGAACCTGAAAGTACCATTTCATAGCTAATATGCTGAAGCCAAAACTTTAATGATTTGCATTCCCAAAATCAGATATCTAAATAGAAATTTAGATTGCTAAGTAAATAACCAGATTTACTACAATGGGAATTGCTCAGCTCCTGTTATAACAAGTTTATCTGCAACGTCCACATAACATTCCTATCTGTTTTATCCAAAGAACTCTAAGCTCAAAGAGCTGCTCTGATTGATCCATGGCCACAAAATACATATGGCACCTATGACAGAAAGGGTAAACTTTCCTGCTCATACCATTCCAGAATAAGTACTGCAAACATGACCTGTACATCAACTGGAAATACTTATGGTTATTGGTACTGTAACTTTCCTGCATAAAAAATACTGTAATTATCTTAGAATTTACAGGCTGTAAGCAAAGGAAAAATCAAAGGGGTCCAAGCCTACATTTCCTAATCCATTTTTTCTTGTTTTAAGTGGAAAATCCATTGTGCTTGTGGGTTTGATCCTGTCAGCGTACCAAACATGGTCAGAAAACCATGATTGTACTGCATCTATACTGTGTATTAGCTCTAAGTCAGAACTTTACAATGAAAGTCTGTTTCACTTCTGTGACATTCTTTTCCACTATCTGAAAGTCCTTCGGGGATTGTTAAAACAAGAATTAACATTACAGATTTGTAGTGTTTTTAACAAGAGGAAAGAGCACTTCAATAGCCCTTTCTTTTTGGATATCAAAGAATTATATTAACCTTTCAACCGACAAAACTCAACAGACACCTCATGTTCATGTTGGTGCCTTCATTACATCTTAGTTCTATATCTACCTCACAGAAGTCTTCTGTGCTGCAATATTAACCCACATCCCCTCCCCAATCCTGTCTGTAATTTTTTTTTGGCTTTGGTGAATTTTATAATGCATTTTTCTGTATTCTGACAAAAGTGTTGTTCAAATCATTTAACAACCATAACACGTCCTCATTATCTTCTGAATTATCAGTCTTTGTGTCATCAGCAAACCTTATCCACAAAGATTTTACCATTTAGAGTGTTGATAAAAATATCAAACACCATTAATGGAAGAAATTCCTGAGGGTCTCTGTTAATAAAAACCTTGCTCATTAATAAGTCTCCATTGACAACTACATTTTAAAAATGGTCACTGAGTCAAACTAAGATGCATCCTTGTTAAGACTACATAATGCAGTTGACCCACGTGGCTCACATTAGTAGGTCATGTGATATTAAATTCTGTTAAAACAAAATTTACTACGCAACATAGCTGGTTTTACTAACCAAACCTGTATTTCTATGAAATAGATAACAGATTTATTTACCAAAAAATACTTCTCATGAAGTCATGTTGATGGACATCTTACATTTTTATTTTAAATTGTTTGTTTACAGTTTCTATTTAACTATTTATTATACCTCTGCTTGACCCGTTGCTACCCAGCTTAGAGTTTCCCACTCTTCAGAAACATAGTGTTTCCCCTGTTTTCTCAGATCTGTGAAAAAATAACACAGTTGTTCACCTAATGTCTTTGAAGTCTGAAATAAATTTTCTGAATATGTGGTATAAGAAATACCCTAGTTTCAGTAAGTGCCACACTTTTTTTTTGTTTTTAATCCTAAATGGTAAATGTTCTATTCCTTCAGTATTGCATGCATGTTCTTGCTTTGTTCCAAATATAGGATGGAAACTGTTGTTGACATTTCTTGCCTCTCTTGCATCACTATTCAGGACTTCACTATCTGTATCAAGCAATGAATCCACTAAGGTTTATTTTGATCCCAATTATATTCTAAAATTCTTTTTGAAAATTATTTACCCTTTGACGATTGACATATTTCCACTAATGTCTTTTATCAGTTGCAGCTTCTTTCCAATAATGTGTATTTTAATAAGGATGGCTTTTGGCCACTGTAATACATTATTTAGTCAAGTCTGCTTTATCCAATTGTGGCTTTGGTTAATATTTTTCATTTAAAATATATGTTCCAAGCAGAAGGTATCAGTGGTTTTGAGTCAGAGAATTATTACATGAGCTATACTCTGTTGTACAAAGAAAAGGTAATGAATTGTAATTAGGGAATGTACAAATTCTTGTTTTTCTGAAGGAAATCCAACTGAGTTACTCCATGGTGGGCTCATAAAAAAACTTTACTAAGAAGTCACATTTTGTTTTTAAAAAAATCTGAAGAAACTCTTTAGTAGCCCTGCCAGCATTCACCAAAGTTACAAGGGCTTTCTTCATGCATACTATAGACTGCTGCTTACAGCTTGTATTGTCCCTTAGTGAGGTTTGCTTGGGAAAATAACTTCATAACACAGACACAGTAAGTTTGCATGTATGTGAGTTTTAGACATACACCCAAGGTTAGCACTGACAGTAATACCCTATTTCTAAAATGGGCTAACGTTATGTCAACCAGTACGTGATCTAACTTTAGGTCTGGATGCAAGAGTAAAATGGAGCTAGCCCAAATACACTTTGAAGAATAGAGATGCTGAGGTTTATGAGAAATACATTTACATTTGGATATTTCTTATCAGATAATAGAGCAGTGAAAACACCAAAAACTGTCTTTATTCTCTTGAAATCAAGTCCATAAGTCTGTCTTTTTTTTTTCCAGTGAGAGAAATGGAGATACAAGAAAAAATTAAAGGAAGAATGTTGTAATGGAATAGACTGTCCTAAAATATAAAGCTTAGATATTGTGAAGGCTAGAAAAACATGTCATTTGTAGTGATGACTGTATCTAATCATCGCATTCCTACTCCTATAGTTTTTTTTGAGAACTTAGCACTCATCTGACCCAATAACTCTATACATGAAAAATATGCAGAATTTAGAAAGTCTTTGATGGGTTTTAATCTGTAAAATTATTTTAAATACATTTAATTTTAAAACATTTTCACTTTAAGATTATAATCGTCTTTGTATAAGGAGAAACCACCCAAACCTGAATCATCTGACATAATATGCACCAACCGAAAAAGAAGAAAAAAAAAAGGAAGAGGAAAGTAGCTCATATTCACTACACATTGTATGCAAAACTACTTTTACTTGCTTTATGGGGGATTTTTTGAAGGTTTAAAGAAGCTGGAGTGATAGGTTAGTTTTGTATGCCAAACTAACCTAAAATCTTGCAATAGGCAAATGGAGCATGTAGCTAGCTGTAATGTTTTCATATAAATAAGGAGTAAAAGTATCTTTATTGAGACTTTTCCCACATTAAAAACACAGAGAAAAGACATTAGTCAATGCTTGCTTTCTACATTTGGTTTGATCTGATGCTTACATGAAAGAAATGCACTGGCAGGTTGGAGAACAAAACAGATGTTGCAGAAAAGAAGAAGCTTACCTACAAAAGTATTTCTATTACAGTCTAGTGAAACTATTTCTGTGCAGCGTGACCAGGATGCTGAGTGGGGCACTACCAAAAACTACACATACAATTATTCCTAGTAGGTATTATTCTGTATTTATATTCCTATAATCTCATTTGTCATCAGTTTACGGGGACCTTCTTCCAAAATTGAACCAAACTACAAAAGACAAAGTCTGTTTTCAAAGCTGCTAACACCTTGCCATCTTTCTGAGAATTGTCAGAGTGGGAATTCCTAAAATACTAAGTAATTTTTTTTCTTTCATCCTGACTGGTGATAATACCCAGAATCATTTAGAATTTCTTTTAAGAGAGTGTAATTTCATTTTACTAATAAAACAGTCTTTCATGCAAAAACTTCAAATGAATGTGCCTAATTTGCCCTAGGACTGACTTGAACTTCTGGCACCCACAGTGTTCTTTGCCAAGGAGATCACAGGCCTGCTACCCCTTAATCCTTCTGCTCATTTGTTTGTTTTGAACCTCACCCACCCTGGCTTCAGCCAATGCCCTCCAGTTACTATTGCTGGAGAAGACAGCAACAGCTAGTCTCCATCCATTCTTTGCATGTTGCTAATGATTTTATAGACTACTATCGTGTCTGTTTATGGAGTTTAGAGAGCTTAGCTTCTTCACCCAGACACCAAAGCTAAGCACCTTAACCTTGCCCCACCTCTTTTTTTTTTTTTTTTAATCTTTGCATCTTTTGAATTGAAAAAAACACAACCCCTTTCCCACAATCAGTATTTGCCTCTTATAAGAATCCCAAACTTTCTAGTAAGCGAAAACAAAACAAAAAAAAATCAAGAAAAGAAGAGAAAAAGAAATATTTATCTAATGCATAGGGGCAGTGACCAAACATCAGCACACTGCTTTCTTGATGTAATTTCTATAATATTTTCCAGTACTTTCAGCCATCGCTAACACCATGATGCAGGAAACCCACTACTGAAAGCTACTTCTAGATCTGGTATTCTATTTCCTTCCTTCCTTCTCTTGGCCATCCTATGTTTATCTTTATTCCTTTGGTCATTCCCAGGTGCTTCATGTTCTCTGAAGACCAGGTTGATGATTAAAATAACTTTTTTAAAAAATGGAAGGGGAAAAAAGATGATGAATGTGGATATGATACACCTGGCATTACAAGCCTTTAAAGAAATACTTAAAAGGTAGAGGTCATAGGCAGCAAATTTACTTATTTGACTGCATTTATTCTTTTGGTCATAAACCAACTTTCAATCTGCAAATTATGTTCAAGCTGACAGCCAGAGGAAAGACTCCATTCCCTAGAGCAGGCTAATTATCCCCATGGCTAAAGATTTCAAAACTTGAAAGGAAAACACGAAAAAAAAATCAGAAAAAATGAGAGACTGGCTGTTCATCATTTCTATTCTTAGTGTATACTTGATGAGATGGTTTAAACACTTTGAAGTGAAAGGATCTTGATCACCACAATGGCTGATGCAGTTAGACAGTTTGTGGGGGAAGGGGATGTCACAGACACAATTCCTAGCCACAAGACTGAAATCAAGTCTTCTAAAAAATGCTACCCCTTTTATTCTTATGAGTATACCAATTGCTAACTCTCAAGGTAATTGACAAAAGGGTTTATAACATTTCTATAACAAAAAGTATGATTATATAGTGAAAGATGTAGTCAGACGCATCAGAGTGACTTTAAAAAAAACCACCTGTACTTGTCTACAGAACAAGGGAAGAAAATAAAGGTTCCTGCTAAAAGCCTAAAAAGGACTCCGTTAATAACATGAAGTCATTGAGTAATTCCTAATCAGCATAACTCAAATATAAGATTTGCATGATGCCCTCAAGTGTCATTATAAATGCTTGATTGTATTAATTAATACATTGCTGGCATCAGCTCGATAATCATCAGTTCCCACTTTGTGTATGATTTCTTAAATACTAAGTCAGTGCAGGACAGTGTGAAAATAAAATTGTTATGTTTACTCCAGTAAGCTTGTAGTTTGCTGCAATTATATAGTAATATAAAATAATTTGCATTTCTAATGATTTAGGGTTTTTTCCCATTTAAACTATCTGCTGCTACATTTTCCACTGTCATAATATGTCAGAGAGGATTCTTTCAATGACAACAAGGCAGAATGGAAAATTCAAACCAACCTCCATAGACAGCGAGATGTCTTCCGTTAGATTTGGTAACATACAGCTGCACTTTGTTCTTTCAACCACACTGATAAATACTTTCATTGTGTATGTTAATCAGACTGGGAAGAGACAGGGAAAATGGAAGAGTCAGAGATTTAAACTACATTGCTGAATAATTACACCAGAAGATGTGCCATTTACTGAGCTTTTTTTTTTTCATAAGTGAAAGACATTTAAGAAAATGCACAGTAATTAATTTTCTTAGAGGATGCAAACCTTTATACTACCATGAAAAAGAAATGGAACATATATCCATTATAATAGATATTAATATGCATCCCAATGATTGTGGTACACAGTGTCTCACAATACTTCAGAAAAGAAGGAAAATCAAACCAATTCGGTATATAGCAAGGTTTTCAAGAGGCTCCTTTCTGTATTATAGGGTTGAGCAGAAAGGTTCGAAGACCTCTAGACATTAGGAAAAACTTCTTCACTGAAAGGGTTGTCAGGCTCTGGAATGGGCTGCCCAGGGAGGTGGTCGAGTCCTCATCCCTGGAGGTATTTAAAAGAAGGATAGGTGAGATGCTTAGGGACATGGTTTAGTGGTGGGATGGCAGGGTTGGGTTAAAGGTTGGACTTGATGATCTCAAAGGTCTTTTCCAATCAAAGTGATTCTATGATTCTATGACCTTCCAAGACAGGGAAGGCACCAGCACACAAAATTCCCCGTGGACGCAGAGATTACAGCCCTCAATCCTATTGATTTTGATGAGACTATTATGTGCTGAAATGAATGTTGTTTGATTTAATGATACTTTTTATAGATATAAATTGCTTTCCTTAATTGTAATGGGTAGCATGTAGGTAAGAGAACAGTATTGGATACTGTCTCTTTGTGTTTGGGAAAGAACAATTTCCTGAGCTGCAGGACTGAAATGTCCCACCCCACCAGGGAGATACTCTTTCATTTTTGGGAAGGGGAGTGTGGTGTGTTAATATTATTGCTGAACAAAGCATGTTTCATCTATGTTCAAAAAACACCCTACATGCAACTGTGTTGTTGATATATCTTTTATTTATTACTGCAAAAGTATTTAATTATACTTACTACCTGGCCTGAGCCCTTTACAGCTGATGAAAAAATTTAGTATGCTTTTAACTCAGCTTACTAGTATATCACAAAACTTCATTTATATTCCCAAATCTCAATTTGATATAGAGCCACAATACAATTATAGCAAGTTCTATCCAAGAAAAGATGATTTACTGAGATTAAATTGCATTACAATCACCTTATAAATTCTGGAGGCACTGACTACTCAAAATCTCAGTTGAAGTCATTTGTTTAAAGCAAACAAATATATAGACCAAAATTAACAAGTATTCCAAGTATAAACTCAAAAATTTACTGGTATTTAAAGTCTGTTTGCCTGGCTACGAAGTGGGAATGAAAAGACAAGTGTTAAGAAACAACCAGAATAGAACATAAAAGGTTTCAGGGTTTCCTGTCCATACGCTAAACATGAGAAGCAACATCTAAGGAGATTGGAGGTCATAACTCTGTGAGGATGATTCAAAGAACACTGCAAGTCTAACAGTCTTCATCCTTCTTTCTACACAGCTTATATAATCAGCAATAAGTACTATTGTGTACTAGTAATTTAGGCAAAATTTTTTTAATGTTTCACAGATCCTAGTCTACGTGAAAGACAGTATCGTGACAGATTATGCTAATTTACACTAAAAAAAAAGTTACACCAAAGTCATTATTTTAGCAGAATTCCATGGATGTAAGAGATCTCCATCCATTCCTATTGTAATTTAAGTTCATTCACTGATTGCTACATTGACCTTCAAACTTCTTGTAGAAGTGAGTTCAGATTTCCTGTGCTGGCCATAAAAAAAATCCCAAAACACCTCACTTCTCAACACAGACAGTTCTTCAAATAAATAGACAAAAATCATATTAGTTAATTGACTTCATTAATGTGCTATGAGAATTATGGGATTCATTCTGATTTTGCCTCTTAAATTGACCACACTTGATGAAATACCCAAGGCAAACCACTAATTTTTACCATTGCTACAGGGCTTCTGCAAAGGAAATGCATTCTGACAGACAAATTACAATCTCAGTTCCTATCAGCTTCTTTTGGGTAGAGCAATTGAGAATATTAAATGCTTAAATAACCAGAGGAGTCAAACCACTTAGTATGTAACACAACTCCAAAGTTGGAAATGACATGAAATTCAAGCTAAAATGTCCCTCCTCTCCATCTAGAATGGTCTAATCCAAGAAATCATATCTCCCAGTAAGTAAAGAATATAGAATTTGCTACATGTCTTTTCAACAGCTTTTAACTCAAGGGAATTAGTGAGTAATAGATCATTTAAATTCAGGAAGACAGAATTTCCCTTTTAAACCAGCACTCCAAATGGAATTATTTGAAATGGCAAGAGGAGAGGGAATCATTTCAATCTTTTTCACTAACTAGGTGAGCTCTAACAGTTAAAAGACTAATTTAGCTTCTGGTGCATAACTAACTGAACCTCTCTCTGGCAACAATTACAGCAGCTGCCTCAGACTTGGAATTGAGCTACTGGAAAATGGACAAACACCCATGGCAAAAAGAAAACAAACCACAAAAACAGAATCTGAAAAATTAAAAGGAAACTAGACAAGAGCGGTAACAGTTTGTGTAATTTTTAATGTCTGGGAGCTTGCTGGACAGAAAGGAAGCTTGTAAGATCTACAACATGCACCTTGACAACCTTACAAGAAAAAAAGATTTTTGCTGTACCTATAGAGGCTAAGTAACAGAGATGCCCTTCAGGCACACCGTGACCTTGCTGCTGTGGCCAGGAGTAGCACACTGCATTCCCTAACCCACACTTGCATATCCAGGCCCCTAGATAGATGAAATTTCAGGAGAAGGGAAGCAGCGAGAGCCCGGTGGCAAAACCCACTAACAACTGCTGTCTTATCTCACAGGCCAGAAAAAACCCTCCATCAACAAGATTCTTTAATGGGAAGATTTTCCCCTTTGTGCTTCCTCTTACACAGTATCTCTGGGTGCTTTCCTTAATCCCATTTGCTATTTTGCGCAACACAAGGCAGGTTGGAGCAACATCTGTGTTTTAATATTTTCTTCTCATCTGAGAGGACCTGTAAGTGTGCATGTTTCTATTAATACGAAGGATTTCATGAGTTTCCAATGAAATTTGCTATCAAAAGCAAATACGCAAGCCATAAGCACAAAAAGAATATGTGTGTGCCTCAGTTAAATTTCAGATACCCTGAGGACCTATCTGAACTTTCATTATTCCCCATCTTTTGTCTGTCCGACAGCATAATACATAAAAATGAACCAATCAAAATCTAAGCCTTTAACTTGCTAAAATCTCCAAGTTCATCCAATGGAAGAGCTTTTACACTGCCATGCCAATGTGTTCCATATGATGATTGCAAAATAGGAACAGAATTGTCCTTAAAGCTTGTGACTATAATAAACAGAATATTGAAGGAACATCAGCTGATATAGAATAAAAATCCTGCCTCGACTTGTTTTATGCTAAAAAATCCAAGCATTACAAATAAAACTTTTTTTAAAAACCTAAAAACACTGAGACATGAAGTTCCCAACTATTTTTATGGCATTCATTCATCTTTTTCAACTGTTTGTTACTATTTTGTTTTGTCAAACAATGAGTGTTCACGGTTTAAAAACTGTCACAAAAAAAACATGTTTCTTATGGGCCAAGTCATTTTTATAAAATTATGGATAAAAGCAGCAACGGGAGAAAGTTCTTACTAAAAGGGTAAGCAGTAGGAAGCCATGCTGTAGGAATTCTCTTGTGCACTGCGTTAGCTGCTCTGTGATCAGAACGAAGGTTATTTTCTCTTGTGGCGAACGAGGCAGAACAAAATAACTACATAGAGACATTCTCTAGCTCCTGCTTTGGAAGGTTTTAACTGCAGTACAGTGAAGTGGCTGCAGTAAATTATGGTCTGTTTACTTAAGTAACTGTTAAATCATTTAACAGTGAAATTCCCTGTAAAAAACGGAGCTGAAATGATATCACAGATACTCATGCAGAAATTAACCCCTCAACTTGCTTTGGGTTCCAGTAGCGTCAGAATTTTGAAGTATTTGAGATGTGGAGAAGCAGCAGCCTTCTCTTTGCTAATTGGAAAACATGGCCAGCATTAGGATCTATGTATTTGGGCAGACTGCTTGCATCTTCTGGTTTCTTTTTTTGAAATTATATATTAATATATCTGCTAAATAACTTCCTTGTCTTTCATACTAACCCACAATACTTCAGGTAGTTTAACCTCCATCTCACTCATAAATACCCATGATAAATCTGTGGCAGTCTAACCAATAACAGAAACAAGAAAGTATTTGCCTAAGGCCACATGGAAAGAAAAATATTACAGAACACATAGTTCAATGCAACTTGGTTGTCACACTGTGACCAGAGAGCTGTGTTTTACATAGTATTGGACATTCATTTCCACATGGACATTTTTCATATCCTGCATCTATAACTCCAGCAACATGGAAAGGCTCTTTTCTGCTTGGAGACCTATCTTTTTAAAAAAGAGATGAGTCTGTAATGAACACATCATACTTTGCTCTTATTGCTAATATAGTTTAAAAAAGAAAGGAAAAAAATCAATGATAAAGTAATTTCCTTGACTCCTAAGGGAAGAAGTATGCAAGCTCCACATGATATCTGGTTGACCTCAAATTCTTCTTTAATGTTTTTTTCATTTATGATCAGACTATAATTTGGCATCTAAGATTGATGATTTATACTTTTTCTGTGGGTTGCTGTTAGACCACCTCTCTCTTACTTTCCCATATTGCATAGAACATAAGAGAAACATATTTCAAGTTCTAGAGAATTCCAGTTTCACTGGCAGAGAAATCTGCATGTGATTTGACAGACATGAATCTGATTATTTTCTACCATTCACCAGACGTTCAAGAATCTGGGATAAAAATATTAGAAGGGTGCTATCACTAATTGCATGGTCTCACATATAACCTGACAGTACTACTAGAAAATCTAATCTGCTAAAACCACAAATTAAAACACTTCATAACAATCCAGTGAGAATGAATTTATCTAATAGTCAGTAAAATGACTAATACAACACATGCTCATTAGAAATCATATTGATGTCTCTATATTCCTTTATACTTTAAAGGAAAAACACCTAACTATAAACCTGCATGGCTAAACATTAATGTCTTTGCTAAATCAGGGACTCCGGTGATTTACAGCTTACCAGGTATAGCTCAAATATTCTTGTGTAACACAGGCTGATAATTCTCATTGTGTGCAAATGACTGCATCAGCCCCCCTTCAGATGAGAAGGAAAGTTCTGCCACTAATAATCTTCCAATCGTTTTGTCGCAAGTGAAGAAATGACTTTCCCATTATATGATGAGCACAGACTTGTCAGTGTGCATGGGGGTCTCTTATTTGGATCTTTGCAATACAGAGAGACAAATTGTAAAATAGTCAGCTTTTTGGTAGCCTTAATGCTCCTTACCAGTGGCATAAGAGAAAAAAAAAGAAAACTTCATACACATAACCCTATATTAAAAGAACATTCTAATTAAAGTGCAGAATAAGTAACACATCAGGGCCTTGAAACTGTCAAAGACTAGGTATGTGTATATCAAAATATTAAGAAAAAATATACCCTCGCTCCAGAAAGTTAAATTACCTCTATGACAAGTCACAAAAGTGGAGAAAAAACAACAGACTATTTACAAGACATGTCTATAATCAGTTTGCTGAAGATCTTTAGCTATCCGATACTAAATTATTATTCCAAATTATTATACTTTTCTTTCCTTACAAAGGTATTCTTCTTGTGAGCTTTTATTCATGACACAAAAGAACCGTGCCCAAGAAAGAAAAATGGCAGAACATGCTAACTCATAAGGACTAACACTTTGAGGGTTGTTCAGCAGCTCACTGATTCTCCATATTTTGGTCGCGTACAACAGTGGATTTATTCTAGAAGATGAAGTCCCCACACTAGATATTCTAGGTAGTTTTGCAGAACTGCCTTTCCACAAGAATATTTTATTGTAACTATAAATAAGCATTTGTAGAATACCAGAGATAATTGATGTTGGCTGTGAGTAACTCTGTTAACAGCTCCCTCCAATGCTGCAAATAAAATTTATTTATGGCCACACAGGAATCATATAAAACACAGTGTACACACCACTACAGACATCAAAAACTGATTAAATAAATGATGTTTCATTTGCATGTGGAGGTAATAAACATTCTTGCATTTGCTAAATTTATTTGTGCCTTACATCATTCTCTGGCTCTTCAGCAGCACGTAAGTCTCTGCATTCACAGGAGAATTCTAGCATTTCCTGGCTCTTCAGCACTCTATGTATCCTCAGGATTCGTCTTCTCCCATGCTATCCCTGCATTATTTACTAGTATTATTGTATCTATTCTCACTCCTGTCTCTTTGGAGTAACACAATCTATGTTATCAACCTTCAAGCCTTTCTAAAACCCTAGCTACAACTCATAAATATTGACTCTCTTTACATTTGGATCAGTGAAGCCAGTAGCTTAGTCTTGCTTTCCATCAAAGATACAAGCACAGTTTACAAATAGTTAAAGTTGAGAGATAAGCATTACGTATTTTTTTACAGATGTCTATACAATGTGCAACAGCATGTCATTAGCAAGTATTTTTACATATATGTGTACAAAGTACTGTACCCAAGCACCTTACCAGGTCCGTGCAGTTAACAGTTAATTTCTGAGTTAAAGAACTATAGTTAAAATACTGTAGTTAAAGCACATGGTTAAAACTTTATAAACTAACTTTAAATATAATCCTAACTGTATGAAATATGAATTTATTTTCAAAGATTGATAATCCGAGACGTTTATTTTAAGTCAGACCTCCATTCTCTGAGATCTAACACTTAAAAGACAAAATATACCTGCTCAGTCCACATGTATTCTCCTACTTCATACAGCATCTCTGCATTAAGGCCACCCAATCTCAGTCGTATATTCATATATTCCTAAAACCCATTCTTCAGCCATCACTCCTCAGTTTTACTGCTATGTTGAAAGGCAACTCTGATTTCACTTTTTCTTTTTACTAGCTGTCACATTTTTCTTCTCCAGAAATACCTTCTATTTAATTTATCCCATTTACAACTTGGTCTAGATATACCTCATACTCTTATAGGTATCTGTTCAGCAAAAATCTACTTCCAGGATACCTTCCCACATTAACTGGAGTCAGAGCTAAAGATCAGCTGAAAGAGTTTTGAATCCAAATACTCCTTTAAACAGAGTATCAAAGGAGTTTGGGTACTTTGCAAAAAAGTAATGCTACTCACTTGTAAGTGATATTCTAAGGACATGTTTGCAGAGGGAACCAACTTGAAAGATGTAAATGTAAAGGGAGATTGCTACCCTGAATAGACATCTTATGCAAACACTCACATACTGAAATGAAAATGCTTCATGCCAGGATGAGCAAGCAGATATTCTGGAATTGTTTCCCTTGTAGGTAAACTCTAAGCGAGCATCCCCAGAAGGTAGTGTAGGTCTTCGGTTTCCTGGCAAGTTGCTCATATTTTCTGGCTGGTTCATTTTTATTCAGAATCCTCTAGATAAAATAAATGCCAGCACTTTGGAGGATCAGGCTACATTAAGCATCAACCCAGCAGTGAACACCACTCTGACAGCACAGCTTCTTGTTGCATTTTCTCCAGCAACGCAGCCAGCATAAGAGGTGCTGAGCCTCCCCCTCTGCCTCTCCCTCATTCATCACCCACTCAACAATGCCAGCGCTGCTGTTTGCAAAACTGGATCAAAATCTGGATCAGAAGATTTCTCTCAGTTTAGAGAGGCCTACAAAAGGGATGCCAGGAACAAGTAAGCATAGACAGCAGAGGGCAGAAACCTCCCAGGCTTCTTGTGAAGCAGCAGCCAGAAAGTAATGTTCTACCACGCAACCTGCCATCTCTGGGGCCCTCTGATCTGATGCCTGCTCTAAAACTCACCAAAATAAATTAATTTCTTATCAGACACTTTAAGAGCACAGTTATCTTTATTTAGCCTCATTAATATGCACTTAAAGTCCATATTTGGCTACAATGATCTCTCTTCTGAGGTTCTTCCCTTCCACAAAACAACCAAGTCTTTAGAGAGATGACCAGGTATCCGCTTAAATGTAAGCATATGCTCTAGCCCTATAGGAGATGTCCTTTCCCAAATCAGACATGGAGCAAGATCTTCACAGACAGAAGAAGTAAGCAGGCATAATTGCTGCACTAGTCATTGAAAAGCCTGGTAAGGAAGACTAGGCTCCTCCCTAGGAAGACTAGTGGGATCCTCTTGCCATAAAACAAAAAGAAGGACAGGACTGAATACCTTAGATAAGTCACTTAGTACTTCTGGAAATAAAAGAGGCTTTAAAAAATACTTTTTGTAAATAAAGTCAGTTCAATTAGAGGCACATGCAGCTGGAGGTTGGCTGCAGTCAGGCTGCGGCAGAACTTGTGTCACACAGCAGAGCGCCTGCACAGGAGCAGCGAGCAGGAACGGGGACAGACACCCCAGCCTCACCAGTTCCCAAAGGGCCCAGCCAGCAAGCACCCCTACACACATGGCTCTGAAGATACATTCTGAGCACAAGCTACCTTCCAGCAGCATGCCCCTGGCTTTGTTTGCAAAAGGGTGAAAAATTGTGCATAAAAAAAGTGGTTTGACTTTTGACTACTAGTTTTGTTTTAAGACTAGAATATTTCAGGTCCTCTCACATTGTGCATTATTTGCTTTTAATAAATCCATTCATCTAAGTTGCTTGAATGGGATCTTTCCCCCCCAGCTTCAAACATGAAACCACTGTTGCAAAAGCGTGTCTTTCTATTGTCATGTTTTCTGATGTCCATTTTTTTCAGAGGCTTAAGTAAATTACTTTTCTTCATCTAAGTTTCTCAATACTTTCTTCATTCTCTTTCATCTGCTCCTTCCCTATAGTCCATATACTTTGTTCAATACAAAGACCACTAACAGGCTAAGGCATGAATTTGATGTGTGTTTCCTAAATAAAATTAAACTAGCAGCCTCCAAGACATTACATCAAATAACATAGGGCCTAAGGGCTTAGCATATTAAAAAAACCCCAATATATTTTCCATATTTGCAACTGTATTTCCAATTATTTTTTAACATATGTCTATTTATTGTGTATAATCTGTAATTTTTGTTACTGACAGAAAGCCAGAGAAACATGGAAAAACCTGTATATACAAGAAACCATCAGGGTCGAAGTTATGGCTGGGGTCCAAGAATGATCCAAGGAGAACTGATTAGCTCTTTGGATAGACAGACCCACTGGCCAGATGGGGATGACTCATCCTCATTGTTTCCATCTCTCAAATCCCACTGAAAAAAGCTAACGCAGCACTGAATCCTTTCCCAAGACTGCATTCCTATAGAAACTCTATAAAACTGCTATTGAGAGTCACAACTGGGACTAGTAAGGGGAACTGGCTCTAGATGCAATGTGATAAATGCATGCTAACAGTTCAAAAGATTTTCTGATTCACTTCATGCACAAATGTCAAGCTGACATCAAGCAGAAGCAAATCTATGTTTATCAACATAATCAGAAGACCACACTGCAACCTCCTCATAAAACACATACCAAGGAAAAAAAATCTCTTCTTCCAGTGCAAAAAACCTCAAGAATTTTAAGCAGCAGTATGCAAATATTTTTTTACTACAGATTTAAGTATATGGCTCTTACATGACATCAAAAAAAAATAGACACCCCTTTCTCCATCAGTCCTGCCAGCTGCCCTGGTTTGGTAAAACCACTACACCAAAATTGATTCCTGTGCTGGAAACACAGAATGGAAATGAAGTAATTCAACAGCAAATATTGCCTTAAACTTGATATCACATAGACGCTTGTCTCTTCACATCAATTTGTGACAATTCTGACTTAAGTTAACTGTATAAATTGTAAATTTGATTGGATCCACAAGTGAATTGTCTCTTCTTATCCATCCAAGGAAAAGCAGAGTCCATAAAATTGTACTTCATTAGTGGTACTAGATTTGACTCTGATAGAAACAGCATTTAATTTTTTTCTCATTAATCACAGCACAGAATAAAATTCCTGCTAATAAGACACCATGTACCCTCTATATTTCTGATCCATGATTTTGGTAAAATGAAATTTCACAGTACTCAAGCATCTAACCCTTAATTCACAACTTCTAAGGAAGTAGAAAAGAGAACTAAGGAACGCATTTTCTTCTTAAAAGTGGGGGTTAGGTAACGTATCGTATGATCTCAGAGCAACGCAATTTGGCAAGCGCATTCCCAGAAAGCTGACCCTTAGTTCAGTTCACATATTGGAAGCATGTTTCAAGTGTATTCTCAGTATCAGCTGAACAACAGATTTCGCAGAACAGCAGGTGAGTATTTTCTACATTGAAATAGGAAAAGCACATTGTAGCTTCTCCTTGAGCCTAGCAGAGGGAGGAGGCATTGACAGAGGCCTGTTTTCTCTGTTCTCATCGGTTTGCAATCGGTAGCAGTTTTCAGGGGCCCTTAAACACCAGGTTAGGCAGGTTGAAAGCCCTTGCTGGGCCCACAGGGACAGTGTTATGGGGCTGGGCTGTACATAAGGAGCAAGAGGGCAGCATGCTTAGAACCTGTTCCCCCTGCATTTTTTTAATAGCTCTTACCTACAATAGATAACAAATCTTTCCAAGGTTTTCTTCATATAATCTGTTCTTACTTACTAGGCAAATAAGTGGACTCCTTTCACAGGGCCAGACTTTTGGATTCATTTACACTGAGGTCCTACAAGCAGTTTACATTGCTTCTCACTGGGGAGCAAAATAAAAAACAAACAAACAACATAAACACACTAAAACCAGATTACATTTTCTAGAGTCCTAATGAGACCCTGACATAAACATAGGCAGCCAAGGTACATTGGACATGAAACCCAGAGTTCAGGGCATAAATAGAACTGGATAGATCTCTTCTGAGATCTATATGGCAAAGTATTCCAGCCTCCTGTAAAACAAATTTTGTAGAATTTTTCAGAAAAATACAAAAGTTCACTCCTCTTAACTTTAGGGGGGAAAAAAACCACCAACCCTCCCCCCCCCAACCACAACAATAAGTTCTTTTAGGGATTATAAAAGAGTTATATCCAAGCTCCACCTGTTTTCTCAGGCTTGGTATCAGTCACAAAAGCATCTTCCCTAAAGAGGCAGATATCTGCTTTGAGCACAAGCAGAAACAGCAATGGCAAAGCAGCAAACAGGAAGATCAGGACAATACGCTGCTGAGCAGTTCATTGGAATTTGGGAAAACCACAAGTTTTATTTTCAAAACCGTAAAATCTTAACAGGAAACACATATATTGTTAAGCTCCAGGTATTCACGACAAAGTTTCCTAAAACTTGCTAGAAGACTACAAAGCATTCTTCCAGACACAGAGAAATATTTTATTATAATATTTCCAGATCAGCCCTATTTAAGATGTCTATTCCATATATACTCAGATTAAATTCTCAGGTTTAAAACAATGAAGCTATCTGTTCTCCAGCAGTTAAGTCATTTTATGCAGTACCTGGTAAATCATTTTATTTAAATAATATTAACAGTTGATTAAATCACAACCTGGGGCAGAAAAATACTACTGCAATACAAATTACTTCTGTGTGCATTTATTTTGGATGTATCTTAATGCTCCTCTAAAAAGAAAGTGTATGTATAAAGAAATTGAGTGTGCATACACATATATACACACACAGATAGATTTCCATAGAGCCTCAATTATAAAGTATGAAAATTTACTTTGAATTTGACCAAAAACAATTGTCAGGGGCTTTAGTTTGAGTCAAAACAGAGAATAAAACAGAGTGTTGGCTTGTGTCTTTTGAACCAGCGCTTTGTTGATTTGCTATAGAAGACCTAAATAGCTTTCAGATGCTGCAGTTCAAGCAGTAAGAAATTCTGAGAAAGATGTTTCCAGCTGTGGCTTTCAATTTTTTTTCTATCATCCAGGATTTTTTTGTGCATTGGGGGCAAGAGCATGGGGGGACATTATTTGTTTTTCTGGATAAAATTATATTGTTTGGAAGCAGTTACCATTCAACATCTGCAATCAGGTCTCAGTCCCAGTTGGGATATCAGGGACAAAGCAACAGAAAGGTAAATCTGATGTTCCATAAAAAACCCAGAACTTCAGAATTTTCAAAGAAATGTGGTCAAGTTTAATTTAAAGTTCTTTCTCCTCCCTCAAATGTACACAATTTATATGTACCTTAAAGCTAACTCCTTCCTGAATGTTGTTTATTAAATTGATTTTATCAGATTGCTCATTTCTGTTTGCCTGTAAGCACAATCTTGTAGCTACTTGTTTCTTCTTTATTTATTTTTAAATAGCAAATTTCAAAAATATTTAGAGGTACAGCTACGATGCAAGTATTCTACATTCCTCTCCCTTTCCAGTCACTTTAGATTTTCTTTCCAAAATATAAAAAACAATTTCTGCTTCACATATGCCACTCATGTGGAACTAAACTAAATTACACAACAATTAACAATATGTTAATGAACTAAACCAGAAGTTTAATGGAGATGAAAAAAGTGTTTCTAGCAGTTATAGCAAGTAGATTATTTTAAACAAAAGCTTCCTGCAGCTAAGTACATTGCATAAACAATAAATTTCAGTTTGTGATTGCAAACATGGATTTTTATTTGCAACAACTTGCACGTTTAGCAATAGGCAGAGACTAGAAACATACAGCGCTTCCTACTGCAGATACCATGGCAATTTTATCTTGTAAAAAATGGAGCATAGCTACCACAAAACACTTTTTTTGGCAAGTGATCACCACACCTGGTGTTATTTAATAAGACGCCAATAGGAAAAATCCTAGCAGAATATTTAGCTGTCTCAGACTGAAGTTAATGAAATATTGGCTTCTGTAATGCCACAGTTTATATTAAATTGATCTTAATACAACAAGAATGAGTTCTAAAGTTATGAGATAAAAATACACCTGATAAAGCAAGAAACAGGTGGTTTATACCTCTTAAACAGGCTGTTAGCATGAATCTCCTTTTTCATATACGCATTTTACCTCTCCCTCACTAGCTGGATTTAAGTCTACACTTACTTAGAAGGAGAAATATTAATCAAAGGAAAGTTAAGGTCAGAAATATCCAGAAATGTTTTATTAATATATTTTCATCCTTCCCAAATTTTTTCTTTAGGATTTATATTAATACTAAAGAAAAAAAATAATTACTAAGACAAGAAATATTTTAGCCTCAGAAAATTACCACATTAATAGTTCTTTTGAACTATCCATTACCATTTCTCACTATTCCTTCGTTGTCTATAAATCTCAAAAATAACTAGCAATGGTATACACCACACATGAATGCAGGGTGACATCTGACTCTGCAGGTTTGTGTGTCTGGAATTCAGAGAAGAAATTAAATTCACCTTTGCTTAAATTCAGTGACATGTATGACCTTTTCCTGGCCACCAAAACCCTTCTGCATTTCACTATCAGATACACACAAACTCATCTGGGTACATCGGTTTCCCTCATTCCCAAAATGTCTTTGTTGTCCAAATAACTTTTTTTTCTTGCTGAAGACAAAACAATTTCAGCCATTTTAGAGTTATCATTAATATAATTTATCTTGTTCATTAATAGGCATAATGATGTTTAGAACTTTTATAAGTGTTTTTCTGAATGTAATCAACTCATTTGTCTGGCATGGACCTGTTGTGGTTTTCTATTGTCCATATGCTCATCAAAAACAACGTATAATTGACTGCATAGTCTGATTTGCATGTTTCCCATCTGTCCTTGTCAAGTAAAGTTTTTTTATTATTTACTATTGGAAAATTAACCTTCTGCGCTCTTGAAAAGTGATTCAGTCACCTACGTAAGGTAATTTATTGTTGTATAGAATTTGTAAGGCAGATGCTTTTTTGCAAAGGAGGGCCTTAATTTTAGTGAACAGTAAGGGAGAAGCAGCAGCACATGGGCTGTACTACTTCCCAGCAGGAACAGCACAGGACTGCATAGCGTTTTGTGAAATTTTCAGATGTAAGGACTTGCTTTCTAAATGATAAACAGCAGAAATAACAGGCCTTCCCTGCTCAGCTGTGCAAGACAAATGAAGGAATTAAAAAAATAAACAGAAATGCTACAAGAGAAAAGAACTGGGTGTGTTATACTCTTCAGGTTTCTACTGTATAACTAATATATATTTGGTTTAGTTATGTTATATAGTTTCACCTATCACTAGAGTCTCCACAAGACACTCCATCACAATTTTGTAATTCAAACTATAAAAAAATAATAAAATATTTTATAGCATACACAGAAACTGCAGCTTCATGGTGTTATAAAGTCATTCCTGGAATGATGCCACAATACATCAGGTTAATAGGTACTGAAATGTGCCTCCTGTCTATGCACATATATTTAATGGATAATCTCCTGTGACTACTAACATTTAACACATACCAAAATCAGATATAAAAGTGAAATTCACTTCAGATTGCTTTATAATCATGTAGCAAGTAGGATTTGCTTAATTTAGAGCGTGCACACCAATTGCAGCCATAATCCCGTCTCTATCACCTCTGCATACATTCAAGAAAACAGTTGCACACACAGACAGACACAAGCAAAGGGATTTGTTTCCCCCAAAGGAAAGAGCAAGTTACATCATTTATTTTCACATATAAAGGGGGAAAATACCTCTTAAAGAGTAAGGGAAACCTAGAGTAACACACTGGGTGTGCAGGTAAGTACAACAAAAGCACTATTTCTTTAGGTAGCACAAAATCTTTTTTATTTCTTCCTCCAATCAACAAGACAGTTAAGTATCAGTCTCAGGAAGTTTCTGACTGACCGGAAGAGATGTAAAATCAGGCTATTAACTTTATTGAGAGTTGTGCAGTTAACTCCACTTATGACAAATTAATTTCTTCTCTGCCCATGCAATGTCTTTGCAACACTGCCACATCTCCAACCTTTACTTACATACAGACCACTTGTAAAGAGTAAAAGAAGAAGCAAAGAGAACAAGCAGAGCCTAATTTTGACTCCTAACTTCCTATTTTTCACTAATAACATTGATCTTCCCCAGTCTTCACAATTATCACCCAAAAAACATACTGAAGGGTAGGAACGAGGAATAAAGACTAACCATGCATAGTTTGCACCACTCTGCTCATTCTCATCTGGTTCTTGCTAGAGAATAACACAAAAACAATTTAAAAGGGGGTTTAAGCCTGCCTTATACACACACAAGCAATCCCCATTTGCTCAACAGGCAAGGAACTTTCATGAGCAAGAATGGTTGATTAGTTAGGTTTCAGCATTCTCATACAACTTTTGCACTCACACTGAACACAAAAAAAAGAAACTGGAGAAGTGCATGGGAACAGGAATTTATTTCTGTAAGGTTTCCAAAAATTAACATGGTTGAGAGCTGTGATCTCCGTTACAATGCAGATACTGTCACGTGTGGTCATTTAAAAAGCAGCATCATGGTAACAACGTAGTGTGAGGTATAATACACTATTTTCTTGTGAGGGTGGCCAGATATACATTCTAGAACTGCTTTTGTAATGAGATTGCATGGCAGGCTAGCACTGCCTAAATATGACTATTTTATTATATTTACAGAAATGGGATCAATTACCTTTACACTTGAAGGATAGTTCTTTAAACCAATCACAAGAAGTCAATTAGGTTTTCAGTTAATTCCCCAAACCAGCAAAACATTTTGGTGCATTCACTTTGCTCTGAAGTAGATGATAGCTAGGTCTTGCTACTGCCCCTTGTGTGCTGCTATGGAGAAAACCAGAAGCTTCCCCCTCCCTGTTTGCTTTGCACAGGAGAGATATCTCCAGCCATCTGTGTAGCCAGAGTTCAAAAAATTTATTACCTGCTTCAGCTGAGCAAAACAGCCACAAAAAATGTATTTGTACAAACACCCCCCCAACAGCAGCAACACACATTTTCCTGCTATAAATTAAAACTAAGTTTGTTATGACACAGGAGCTGACTGGCATTGCTTTTGACTGAGTCTGTTGCTTAGTTTGGACTCCCAAGCAGTAATGCTCTTTTTCCAATCAAGAGCTTTGGACATATCTAAAGACAGACATACACATGCTCAGGCACTAACAGGAAAAGCAAAAATATATACAGATATATCTACACACAACAGTTTGACTCACTGTCGATAGAAGTCCTTGAGTCATACAGTGTGGCCTGAGAGCATGCTGGGTATTCAGATGCAGGCTTTCCTCATTAACTAAAATTAAAAACCAGTTTGTTCAATCATCTAATTTCTAAATACCACAGGACAGCTGAGTGGAAGGAACCACTCTCCCATTTTGCTAGAGCTTGTTCTTGCACTGCTAGAGTGGGATACAAACTTGAGAGTCACTTACTTTGGAAATCTAATGAGAGCCAGTGATTTGGCCATACTTTATGAAGCAATATGGTGCTTTTCTACTTCCCCTTCCTGAAGGACCTTGGAAAGAGGAAGAAAGCACTGATAGATTTGCCACTTCATAACCCAGGAGAAGAGGAGCACTGTATGAGGGGTGACACTAGGCACAGAAGAGCCCAGGTTACCGGTGCATTTTTCATTGTGCATTTCCTCAGTTTTCTAAAAGTTAGAATCACAACCTAGCTAAGTATTTCTTTGTTTTTAGCATGTATTTACAATGTGTGGTGTATGAAATAAACGTGAAATGAGATAAAGAAATCAACGTATGGGTATTCCTTCTATTTCAAATAAACACGCAGTTCTCAGACTTCTGCAGGAGTCCTGTGTGAGTAATGACTAAATAAAAATTTTGCAATCTACCTTTATGTGCTTGTATATGTTATAATTTATAAATATGATGTATAAACATAAAATATCCTCAGAGAGACTACAACCATCCAGAAAAAATGTAGATAGATTATAGCTTCTCTTACTTTATTTTTAAAAACTGCAGTATTGTTGGCATACTGGTCTAACGTTTCAGAAATTCAATTAAAATATGTCTTTTGTATTGTTCCCAGATTCGGTAAGCCTCCTCTTTTGAAATGCTGGCTGCTGTAAATGGAATTTTTTTTTAGGAATACTTACACACACCTGAGCACAATTTAAAATAAAGGCTTCCTGTCAGCAGCATTACCCAGGCAGTAGTCTTATTTCCAGCAGCATCCTGTGGTCCTTTGTAGAGACTATGCAAACCACTCCAACTTCAAACCTGATTTACATAATCCAGATCATTCCCATCTCAAGTGCATTCATGTGTGATTTGATAATCTGCCTTCAGGCTGATCTGTGATGCTTCCCTCTTGCCCTGTGTCCACCTAGATAATCCGTGTCTGGTAGCTGACCTCTGATTGCAAGGTCTCTGGGAGCTCTCAGGGTCTCTTTGCACAGGGTGTAGCGCCATGGGCCACTGGTGCTCCCACGTGCTATCAATAATGCAAGTAGTAAATCACAATTGATAATCTAACTCAGACAGCTGCACCCCAGAACAATTAGCAGCTTGGAAACTTGAAGCACTGCTCTAAAGCTAGAGGTTTATGCTAAAGCCAGTGTGAAAGAGTTTGGTGGATTAGATGTGCAGACTATTTAACAAGCTTTACTTTGCCAGAATATACTGAAGCTAAAAATTATGAAGTGATAAATTCCTCAGGATGCTGCTCTAATCAAGGGAGTTTACATAAATGTGTCCTACCTGTGAACATCAGGAATTATTTAATCAAAAGGAAATTTAAGTGCTTGAAAGGAAATAGAGGTTTTATTATCTGCAG
Organism: Egretta garzetta; assembly: GCF_000687185.1. Lineage (NCBI taxonomy): Eukaryota > Metazoa > Chordata > Aves > Pelecaniformes > Ardeidae > Egretta > Egretta garzetta. Next base: position 2,242,171 of record NW_009259796.1, on the reverse strand, counting down.
GTAATTGTTCAGTTGAAGTGTTCTTGTTCACTGTTTGGGGGAACTGACATATAATTCATGAACATATTCTGCTGTCACTTCCACCACAGATGCAAGTTAACTGCTGATATCTTAGAACTACTCTTATTTTGGCCCTGCTTAACTGCAACACCTTCTGTCATTGTAAAACATGAATTATCCAAGCAGAATCAATCAAACCCTAAATTAAAATCAGACATCAAGATTTCCATGCCACAATCTCATTTTCCTTATGTTAAAGGTGGTGGAAGTTCATTGAAGTCCAATTATGCCCTTCAGGAATGGTGAATGAAAGAGCTAAGGAAAGATATAGTTATTATTTAGTGCTGCAACACCAGCAGGACAGGGTGAAGAATCATCTGAGTGTATTCTATTACAACACCAAAAGAAAGTCTGTTTTAAAAAAAAAAAAAAATCAAATGTATTAGTATAAGGTTTAACTCGGGATTATTTTAAATGTCACTTTGACAGAGAGAAGTTTGGTGGGGTTTTCTGTTTGGTGGTTTGGTTTTTTTTTGATTGTAAATTTACCTTGTTGCCTGGCTCTTGCTTCAGAGTGGGAAAGTACATTATGTTTCTCTTGCTCAGGACTGACAAAAAAGACAATTTATCTTTTGCTTAGCACCTCTAATTACAGTGGCTAACAGGAAGAGTAAAGAAATTGCCTCCAATTTTTCACATACTTGAGTAAAAAATAATGAACAGAATACCAGCCTGCAAAGCCTCAGTTTACTGAATAATATTGAGTCAAAGGCAAATTCAACAGCATTCTCCATATCTGGATGAAAATATATTCAAAGTCACATGAAGATAGTGCAGATATGCAGCGTTGGAGGTATAGTGTTCAGTTCTTGAAGGAAAGAAAGGAAAAAACCAAACTTCAGGACAAGCATCCAGCATCCACCTGATATGCCTGCCAGAGAAACACATCTCAGCCTTACCTGAAACCATCTCTGAGAGCATATGGGAGTAACTGGGAATCTAAACATGAGACTCAGGATTGGAATGTCTCTGCGCAGACTATTAGAGATGCTTTATTTTATATCATAGTTAGACATATTTCAGCAGCCTGCATCGCATCTGAATGCAAGCCATGATGTTTTCACCTGCTTTAGCTGTGGCTGCAAAACTCCATTTGCTTTGATAGTTGCACAAGTGCAACCAAATGACCAGCCTAGCACAGTACAATTCACAGTGACATTTGACTGGTTCTGGCAAACCCTGTCATTCTGCTTCCACAAAGTCTGGAACCCAACTTAAAATAGAACTCATTTCCAGTGGATATCTAGGAGCAAATTGGGAAAGAATGTGGGGTTTGGTTTTGGTTTTTTTCCCTTACAAATAAAGAATATTTACAGATTTTCAGGGACTTACTGATTCAAACCATTTGCCAAAATACCAGTCTTCCAAAACTTTAAGTTTTGCACTTCTTTGAAATTTGCTGCTCCTTGGTCAGGAAGTGCAGCATACAGATGGCTGCAAGTCCCACTGAGCAGCATCCCATGCCAGGAATAGCTAGTCTATCCGCTTTCAGCAGGTACATTCAAAAAATATAGTTCTACTCCTGCTGACCAAGGATAACAAAAATATCCCTTGTGGTTAAATAGAGCACTGTATATTCATGTCTTTAATATTAGGCTATATTTTATCTTATGAACATTGAAACTATCATGCCCTCCATATTTTATTTTTTTATGTATTATATTTCTGCTATATTTTTTTCAGCATGATTTTTATCAGAAGTCTTTCATTGTTTGCTGACACACTTGATTTAAGTTTGACTTTGACTCTAAAATGGTCATATAATCATTGGCCTCCTTTCATAGTCCATTATGTTAAACCAAAGCTGCAGAAACAGGATTATTTCAGTCTCAGAGTGGTTCAGAGACATTAAATATTTAATAAGTTTTTCCTTTTAGCTGCTGAGTGACTCCTGAATAACCATTTAAAAAAAAAAAAAATGCAAACACAACACCATCTAACAGATGCAATAGCAAAAAATTCATTGGCATATGCAAACACTGGTTTATTTCACACTCAGCTGCTATCCTCTTTTGGCAGCAATGAAGTGACAAAGTAAGGTAAGAAATGAAGCACCTGAACTCTGGTATCATAACACAGATGTTAGATCCAGTGAACTATGTAGATCAGGTCAAGTGTATCCTGTCTTTGCTGCCCCTAGAGAGAATGCCTGGCATATCTTCAGCTGCAAGGGCAGAGGTTTTCATATGTAGCAATATGACCTACATTTAAGGTGCATATACCCTTTACATTTTCAATAAACTAGTAACCTGTAATTAACATTTCAAATGCAAAATGTAATGCAGAAGGGCGGTGCTGTTCAACCTACCCTGTCAAAAGTAATCATAATTTCCCATTCTTTACACCACCAAGGCACATGCATAAAACATATTTCCTTATCTGTTAACATCCTCAGATTTCTGCCACCTTGCTATGTCTAGCATCACATTGACAAACTGGAACTCCTCTGACAACACAAGCATAAGCAAACATATCGGAAAAAGCTGTATGAGCACAAAGGCTTGAACTCTGTCCCTGGTACAGAAAAAGGGAAATGTACAGGTCTAAACCATAAAAAAAAAAAATTACAGAGTGTGCATGGAGGGACAAGGCTGAATTCTTCAGCCCACTAGCACCACTTCCCATACTACACCTGCAGCACTGAAAGATCAGACACTGGACAGACAATTCCCCCTGTGTTAAGGTACCATCTTTCAGCGTAAAGCTGACAAAGGTGCCTTCCTTGCTTCATGGGCCAGCCGCTCAGCTTCTTTGGTTTCTGGAGAACCCAGAAGAGGAGGCAAATCAGAGACACCTCAAAATTAGTCAGGAAACAGCCTGTTCTCTCATCTCCTCCCTGCCTCAGAGCGCTTAATCTATTTAGGCAAAATTCTGTTTATGTTGCTGTCAATGACAAATGGTTACCTGATTGCCTGTAGAAGTGTAAAAAGCTAATGGGACTTCCAGAAGAGGTTTGCTATCTCCTTTTCACACTTCTACTGACTGCTGTGAGTGTTCACAGTGGCTCAGGCATTTCTTCTCCAGACCCTTGTATGTATAGGAAATGCCGGTTGCTTCCATTACATCAGGCCTGACAGCCTGTGGCCAGTCACCTTGACACCCCAGATAGGTAGGTAACAGCTGTGGGAACACACACGGAAAACTACTGATGTAGAACGTAAGTGAAAAGGAATAGAACAGCAAAGTCAAAGTTATCGAAAATCCTTAAATCCCTCAAAAAGAATTTAATGAGTTATTACAAGAAGCCAAAGGTGAAGACAAATTGAAAGCAATTACCAGTGCTAGCAACATAATAATAAAAAACCAAACAAAAAAAATGAATATTTGTTGTATTGAAGACTTTCCCTAAGAAATCTTACAGTAACACTAGAGCTGAATGTTCATATATGAAATGTGTCAAAATTGGGCGGTTAATCATTTGGATCTTCACATTTATACAGCATTCTGTGAAGATCTTAGGAAGGCTGGAGAAATGATGCACTTTTAAAAGACAGCACAAGGAAAAACTGATAACTGTGAAAAATTGATAACCATGAAATTTAACAAAGGTTTGGCAGCTAAGTAAAGAGAAAACCAGATGACTGAAAGCAGGCCTCATTCAAACATTACCCTGGGGATCTGTGCTATTTTGTTATGTGATTTCTGTGACACATCACAAATGAGCAATGCTCCAAAAGAAAACAGGACACTGGGTCAGCTCCTGATTTTAGTGAGAAACACTGACTGCAACCCCAGAAGTAAAACACTGAAGTGAAATATTCTGTGCTCCCCAGGTTTTATCTACCTTAGGTTCGCTCAATACAAATTATACCATAAGGCAACAGTCCTAATAACACTTATTGCTGTGGTGTAGGCAGACAGGTACTTGTTAAAACCTCTCCACCCCAGGCACAGCTGCACTGCATCACTAGAGAGCCTGACCCACCAGTTCAGAACCACTTCATAAATGCAGAACTGTATGGGGTGGGGGGGAGGAGGTTCTAGCAGAGGTTCTGTCCACTGGGAAGAAAAGGTACTCACATCACAGATTAAAAAACAAAACAAAAAATTGCCACCAGCCTGGGAAGGCTCTCTCAAGTGTCAGATGCAGAGGCTCAGTGATTTAAGCACTTAAGGCATGGAAAACATACTTCCTTAGCACAAAGATATTTCAGAAAACTGCACATGAAAGCTGAGCAAAAATTGCTACTCCATTACTACAGTAACTCCAGAATGTGTAAAGTTTCTGGGTAACTATTTACTAAATACAATATTTGGCAGACGTTTGTTTATATGCTTGATTATCAGGATTTTACAAATGTAAATAGGAAGGGAATTAAACAATCCTCATGCCCTTGGGATGGGTAGCACCAAATTAATGCAATATAAAAATAACTGGAATCAAACTCAAAGACTTAAAGTAGTAGTGAAGCTAAAGATTAAAATTCTAAAGAAAACTTAAAGTAACCTTGTCAGTAGCAAGAACATGCATAATGAGACACTGGCTGAAGAAAACATCTGTCCCCTCATCTGTCTGAACTCATTATACTTCTCCATAAATATGTATATCCTTTTACAACATAAGCATTAATTCGAAAGTCACCAAAAGCAGCTAAAGAACAGAAAGCATTTGTTTGAAATACAAATTTGAAACATCTTAAATAAAATTCTCTATTATTTATCAATTTACATGTTTAATTGAAAAAAGTTTAAATAAATAGCAAAGATCGCCCTTTTTTAGCTAACAGAGGAAAAGATAAATACTTGCAATTTTCTGTCTTTCAAACACAAAATAGGTTCTTGAACTCAAATTGGACTTCCATGTCATCCTAATGCAGACTGGGGCTGGCATTTTTTCTTTCCAGCCCACTTAGACATTTAGATCTGCTGAATTAACTTTGTTTATGTCTGAAAAATGAGACATACCTGTCTAAGCTCAGAAATATATCATAGCAGGATCTTGAAGTTATCTTCAAGATACCTGGACAAACCATATTGTGAGCTTGCATTACACTGGCCATTATGTCAAGCAATTTTTGAAAGATATCCTCTCCCAACTTTAAAAAAAAAAAAAAAAGAAAAGAAAATGGAGCTATGGAGCTGCAGTGCAGTCTTCTGTTTGACTGTAAGGAGATAATCATGTTAGGATGCTGTTTGCCAGACTCCACCAGAGAACTTGCTCATCGGGTTTTCTGTCCAGTCAGCGTGGTTTCAAGTATCACAAGTGCCAGAAAGCATGTTAGCTCAGTCTAAGTTTGTAAGAATTACAAAGTACTATAAAGTTTCTAAAACCAGAAAAGGCCAGTTCACATAACACCTGAAGTGCCATAAATGCTTGTAAAGAAAGTAGTCACAATCTTGCCAAGAATGAAATGGAGTCATAACATACAACTGGATGAACTGTAAATTTCTTAAGATAAAAAATAACCTTGATTTCACATTTTAAATAATATCATTATCTGGTTTGCGAGACAAACGAGCAAGTAAATGCAAGGGACTAATAGCAGCTGCAGGTTGCTCACAGCCCAGTTTTTCCAAACTTTCAGCCTTTTTTTCTAGTCAGCTGCCAGCTCTCTCCTTTTGCAGTAACTGACCACCACAAGGAATAGATCACCTTATTCTCGTTTAAGAGGTGTTAAAAGGGTGAGAAGGATAAGGCGCATAGAAAGCCATAACATAATAAGTTTTCTTTTACGCTTTGGCCTTGGTGCCAGATTTTCTGGACCGCCCCCCCAAACAAGGCTGAATGTCAGCATTTCGCACAAAAGAGAGGTGGTATAGGTTGCTAAGCTGCACCTGGCCAGGAGACACAAATGTAACAGTTTTCAGTTCTGAAGCAATTTGCTACATCATCTAAATCACTAGATGTACACAAAAGTAAAAGAAAAGTTGTATCAAAACCAAACATTGACAAGCTATCACATACAAATACAAAATCAGAAGTTCATCATGCAGATTGTAAGCACAGTATATGATCCAGGAAACCAGGCGGGCATAAAATTGAAACATGGGAAAAAGCTTATTGTACTTTTATGGTCTACTCACAAGCATAAAATAATGTTTTACTGAAACGAGGTCAGAAAGCTCAGAATCTTGCAGGATCAAGTGCAGAAAATACAAAATGAGGACTAAAAAGAGAACCGGCAAAGAAATGGGCTTCTGCTTTTGTGTAGTGTTCGTAACATTTTTCCATTATATCCAATCTCTAGACTGCTCAATTAATTCTATAGGCATTTTACACTTTTTTATTTTAAATTTCTACATTTCTTTCTTGAGGTACAAAAGAGAATTTCATAACATTGTCCAAGCATGTAGGGATGGTATTAGGGACGCAGAAGCTCAGCTGGAGTTGAGACTTACTCACCAAGGGCAAAAAGAAGAGCTTCTATAGCTACATTAGTAGTAAAAGGCTGACCTCAGAGTTTACCCTGCTTTGAGCTGGAGATTGGACTGATGATCCTTTCAACCTGAATTATCCTGTAACTTTAATACTACTTTTAATACTGAACATTGCATTAAGTTATATTAGTTATATTAGTATTTAGTACATTAGTGACTTAGTAATATTTGCTTATATTAGCTTAAGTTATCCAGGAAAAAAACCACAAGATATAATAACAAAGTGAAAAAGATGTGCATAATTCAGAAATAACTTGTGTGGGAATACATAAAACAAGTCCAAAATTTGATTTTCATAAATATTCTCCAGTATTTGTTTAAACTTCATAGCTACAAACTTTGCAGTCATTTGTATTCCACGAATACCCTGATGACTGAATTCATCCAATATTCATTTGCAATTTTTGCATGTATTCACACAGTGGTATTTACAAACACATAAATCCACTGAGGTCCTTCAGAGTCCCATAAATTGGCACAAATTTACACTGTGTTTCTGAAGGTTTAAGGTGCCTGCTCACTGTCCCAGAAGATACATCAAAAGGCATTTTGATATATAGGGTAAAGCTTTTGGCCTATTGTATTCTGTGGTAAAACTCCCATTAACATCAATGCACCTGCATGCTATTCCAAGTCGACAGCCAGACAGATACAGACCATGGAAAACACCATTGGCTTGCAAAGTTGCCAACTTCAACCAAAATATAAAGACTGGGGTGGAGGAATCTGTTAAGCCTCTCTTTGCCCCCTTCTTCCCTTAACCCATCATGTATTTTTACTCTTTTAACTAACTTCTGTTCTCTTCCCCACCATAAGAATTTTCTAGAATAGGAATGGTTATGTAGCAGTAATTAATTTCCCTGTTTTCTTCAATTTAAAATGGTTTAAATCATGTAGAAACTTCTATTTTACAGTTATATTTAATGTCTTCATAACTTTCTGCTGAAAAAACCCCTTTTTTGCATGAAAATTTTCAAAACATTCATGATACCAGCAAAGAACTTTCAAAAATATAAACATCCTCACTAGCTGCAGAGTTAGGAAAGCCAACATCTACAGGTAGAAACAGTAAAAAAAAAAGTAGAATATTATCAGAGACAGCCAGCTGTTAGAAATTTAAATTCCTGATCATTATTTCCCAGTGTCTGAAAGCCACACTAACACATGTGTTACACTGCCAGACAATAGTTCCATTTTGTTCTTTCCGGAGCATCCCACTGGAATTTTTCTTAAGCTCAAAGAATCCTTCTGTTTAAATTGATCCTAATGTAAAATTCATTCTTGGTATATTATAAAATGTAAACACTTATTTCTATGAAAGAAAGGGACAATATTTCACCAATCCTAGCTGCAGGAGGCTTGGCTTCTTTGGTAAGAAGTTTTAGAAAACTTACAGTCCATAATCAGTGCTCAATATTTTTGCAAGATCAGGTCCCAGAAGATAGGCAACAAAGCTTTTTACAAGAGTTCAGTAAATTAGGTGTTAAAAAAAAAAGACATTTAGAATATTAAGTGCTTAAATAACTAGTGAGCATTTCTATTTATTAAAAACTGAAACACCAGAGTCTAATTTCTCGGAAGCGCACTGGAGACGCATCAAATATGGGATTCTTCAGTTAATCAGTACCAGAGTACATGCATCATGCAAACAACTTATTATAAAAGTTCATACACAGTTGGCTTTTTTTTTTTTCACAGAAAACTTGGGGAGATAGCTATGGATCTCTCAATTATAATTAGCTGCACACAAAACAGACGTGCAGGCAGTTGCATACCAACTACAGCAAAAGAGTTTTGCATGTAAATTCCTAAAAGCTTTCAAGCAGAAAGTAGTTTTTCCTCAAACGTTTTAATTCTGATCCCACTGAAGTCACTAGTTCATTTTCTACTGAAGATGGTTTCTCCTATTCTATTCGGGCAGAATACAAACTTAACAGTGTTCACAGGAGGGAGAATTGTACACTCACCATCCTCGGCTGATCTGAGACACAGCAGTCTTGTCATTTGAGCTGCAGGTTACAGCTCAAAAATGTAAAAAGAGTTTAAGAAGTAATGCATCAGTAACACATGCACACTCCTACTGTGCAGCACATGGAACTGGAAGCCACAACTTAAGCAGTAACTGATAATCACTACTGTTCAGTATCTGGCATTCCCCTGACAATATCTTTGTTTTGCTTCCAGTACATTCTGAGGCTGTTGAATGGGAAATGAAAAAGCCTGTGGACTACTCTTCATAAATTTATCAATTGCCTTCAGTCTAGATAGATCCATTCCTCCAAATGCTATTAAATATATTCCAGACCTCAGACTCCACTCTGTTTGCCAGTGTCTACCTAACTGCCAAAAGCCGTCCAGCAAGGCATTTGCTTTTGGCTTTAAACAATGAATGCCACAGCATTATCAATTTCTATTGTCCAAGGGGGGGGTGAGGGGGGGTGGAAATCCCAAGCTTCCTGACAACACTGATACCCCTGCAATCTAGTTGCATCTATTACTTAATGCTGTCAGCCCACTCAGACCACACAAATTCCACTGTCTGGCCCAAAGCTAAAAAAAAACCAAAAAAAAAGTCAGTAGCATCTGGGTTTTTCTACAGAAGACTTATCTTGGATTTCACATCAAATTTTCAGTGCTACTACCTTCCTTCCTGCCTTGGACTGTTGACTCTACAGTAAATAGAGACTCACTTCAGAATGAAAACCTAACTTCTGGTCTGCTGTCAAATTGGAAATTGCGAAAGGCTGGCCAAATCCTTACAGAAATAATTATCCTTGGCAAATTTTGAGCTGACATGATACTGGCGTCCTGGAAACTGCATGCTACAAAAAACAACAGTCGGACATTAAAAGAGCATCTTTGCTCTACTAAAATATTTAATGACTATTTTATCGTTATCAGTAAAGACTTATCAGGGCCACTGACATTTGCAAGAGACCTTGGTATAAATTCCTTGTGAGCTTAAGCATGCTTGGCAAAGGCATAGCTATTGGAAGCTACCAAAAAGGTGGGGAGAAAACAGATATAAAGTCTAATACAGCAGATCAACACAAGCAATGAAGTCCAAAGACAAAGAAGATAAGAATATAATCTCTTGCATCTGTGTTCGGGGGCAGACCAATTGCTGAACTTTTTTCCTTCCCCATCTTGCTTAGGGCAAGACCAAAAAAGTAGAGATATTACAGATCTTCCTTTATTCAAATTCTATTATTTGAGTCCAAATATGACTTGCACTTGAGCTGAGCATTACCTCACAACACAAAAAGTACTAGCAGCCTCACTGGTATTAACAAAAAAGAGAAAGAACATGACCCTAAACAATTTCGATCTCATGTCAGAATTCAGTATTCCCATGCATCTCTAAGCATTTGAGTGCAGCCTTCTTTACACATCTTTCTTTAAAAAAAACAGTCACATGAATTGTACAGAAAAATAATTGTTTGTAAACATCCCCTGCTACAGATTTGTCCTTGTTTGCAGAAGTTGATGATGAATGACTGACACACGAACATTGATCTAAGTTGAACCAGAAATTGCCTGAACCAAGAGCAATATGAAATAATCCTACCAGATGGGAACTCTAATCACTGTGTTTCTGACACTAATACAATAAACACAGTGTGCAAGCAGATAGACACCTGATTTAAACACACATTAACCCATTTTTAGAGAAAAAAAAATGTGTGTTTTCTGACAGCTGTAATCAGCTCTCTGCAAGTGAATGATAAATTGCTTGTGCCAGCTTTTAAACACATTGAATTGGGAAACTGAACTAAATAGATGTAGTCTGCCTACTGTACCTTCTTATAGTTTTATGTAGTTTAAAAAGAAAGTACTGGAAGGAACACAGCAGTATGTACACAATCTTCTCATCACTAGAACTGATTGTTTTCTGCAGCCACTTCTTTGCTAACAACAGCCTCTTAAGCAGCAAAATACTCAAAAAGGAGAAAATAGGGTTTGAAGTCCACATACTATTTCTTTAAAATTTCAACAAGATGTAGAAGGGTAGAAAAACCTAGGCTCTGAAGTGAGGCACACATACACAAACCAGATAAGCTTCAAAATCTCTTGATCCAGTTAAGAAAAAAATGTAATGACATGATAATATCCAGGCAAAGTTGGAGCAGCTAGAAGTAATAAAATCTCAGCACACTAGTCTGAGTACTTAAAAATATTTAATTGCCATTCACAAGAGCTGAGATTTCAGCTTCTTACTATGGCTTAGTGCAGTTCTTCAGACTATTACTTCTACATCACCTAAACACAGTAACTCTTCAGTGACTGCACAGTAAGACAGCAAACACTTCATAGCAAGGCTGTGTTAAATCAGTTGAAACTCTGGTGTACACATCATACAAACAACAATTCATTACTCAATTCATAAATCATCATTAATATTTACCCTTGCAGAAGAGTTATGGAAACTTCTGTGATTGATCCCTGATGTTAAGCAAATTCAAAAATCTTGCTCTGAGTGAGATGATTTTTTTTTTCCTTGAAAGAATAATTTCAGCCTTTTTATTTAAATATACAGAGATGCATTCTTCAAGCTGATGTAGTAGTTCTGGGCTCTGAATTTAAAGCCCTATTTCCTACCAGAAGCCTACCAAATGAAAGCAGAATTATAAAAATATTCAATGCCTACGCTACATTATCCTTCAGTCTAAGCTTAAGGCTTCTTCACACTCTGCCCAAAGTTTTCATTAAGAAGCAACTAAAAGTTGGAGCAATTGGAGAGTAAGGTATAGGTATAGATAGAAAAAAAAAAAAGAAAAATTCCTTTCCTAAGCAATCATCCTTAAATAGAATCATCCTACATTGTCTTTAATGTAAAGTAACATGGAGAACAACTTCTACTGGGATTTTTTTTTTTTCCCAAGTAAGAGCAATACAAAAAAGATGCAGACATTGTATGCGAGGTTGATGACACAGTGATAAAATTTCTATGGCTTGAGGGTGTACTTATTGGTAACAGACATTCAGTGTCACTGAAATCTTTAAATTATGTTTTCCCCACTTATAAAAAAGTATGTCATGCTGTTGGAAAGAATATTAACATTATGTGTAGCTAATCAGCAGTTCACACAGCCTTTTTTGCACAGGATTAGTAGCAAACGGTCTCTATAACATGCTGCATTGATCTCTTCTTTGTGGTAACACCAAGAGGAACCTTTGGAGATTGTCAAAAATGTGTCCAACTTATGACCAGAAAAAAAAATTGAGAGAACATGCATATAGTAAATATGAATTTACACTCAGATTTCAAGCTCATTCTCTTTAGAATAGTCAGATTTTCTGGACTCCTGAGCCACACAGGAGAAATCTGCACTAACCACATATCAAACATCAAACTAGCTTATTTTTTTCCTCTAGTGTCCCTTTCTCTGCAATCGGGAATGAAAATTATTTTCAGCAACAGAATGGCTCAGGCCCTCAAAAACACAGCCTGTGCACTTGGGAAGTTCGTATGTGACACGTGAAGGATTCCAGGCACCTGAACCCTTATGGTCTACATCCCTGTGCTGGGACTTGAAACCATAGCAGAGCAGTATACATTATGCAGTATACATATCCTAATGAACATCAGGACAAAAGAAAGCCATAATTTCATCCAGGCTATGTTCTTCAGAACAGTAGTATTTTCTTTTCAATCCCCTCAGAGCATGAATGCTCGTGACCCCAAAGGGTGGAAAGAATTAAAAAAGCTTAAAAGCAGGAACAGAGAAGAAAGATCAGATCACTGAACAAGATGAAGACGGAATGTCTGGAGAGCAGTGCAGCAAGGACAGCCATGGCAGCAAATAAAACAGAGACACAAGCTTCGATTTAATCATAGTCTTTCAGGTTCATATCCTATGTCTGTCTCTATCCAACCAGTAGAATTTCGGTCATTAGTTTTCTGGTTTTCCCGCCTGTTTTTGAACTCTGCACAGTTCCAGCTTGTCAGGTATTAGGGATGTAAACCTTAATTACTTATGAACAGGAATAAATTTAATTTCACACTACAGAATTTCACACTTATTTAATTCTAATCATGGCAAAATAAAACAATAGGCATTAGTCTGGACAAGAACTCTGAAGCTTGACCCTAGAGTGACAGTTCTGGAGATTATTTTAATTATTTATCCAAAGTCTTTAACTGATTGACCAAGCAACTTCTTATAGCTTGTGGACTGGTCACCAGACTAGACCCAGGAAACCTGGATTCTATTCCCAACAACATATGGTGAGTCCTTTCCCTAGGCCAAGAAAGAGGCACTGCTTCTCTAGCAGGTACTGTTCTTAACTTCACAGTCTTACCTCCTGGATCCTGCTTGGCTTTGTTCTGAGCTTTATGGGCAGCATAGATGTGAGAGCCTCTCCAGCAGCAGGCGTTTGGCTCTTGAAGAGTATACCAAGCAGCTGTTGTTTCCTGTTCCTCAATGAAGGCTCTACAGTTTCCCAGGACAGCCCAGAAAAAATGGTCACTAGAGGGAAGGTAGACAGAAACCCTTGATTAAGTAAAGCTGTTAGAAAAAGATCATTTTTAACATAGATGAACAAAACTTTACAGGGAATATCACCAAGCAAACACTTAGATCAAATTAGCTCAGGTATACTGATTCTTGCCAGTATTTTTCTGCTTAGCTTCTATTTTTCTTCCTCTCCTGCTAGCCCTTCACATCTCTGTTTCAAATTATCAAGAGCTCACTTTGTTTGCATATATAAAATGCCTTAAAAACTAGAAAGAAAATTCTGCAGTACACTCTCCCTTCCCCAAACCATTGCTATCCCAATTCTACAGCTAATATGATGCTCTTTACCAAGAGGCTGCTACATCACAACTACCTTCAACAGAAAATGTTCTCATCGTGAGACAGAAATCGTGGATAAGAGGAAGGTAAGCAGTATATTTAGTTAGCCATTAATCTAGGCTGAGAATATAGACTATCAGGAAATTTACCATTCCCCTACCACATATTCCAGCTGCAGCTACATTTTTTAAATGTAACTGTTAGCATACTTTTCTACTCCAGGCTGTGCAAGGCTAGGGGGGATAACTGTAACCAGAACAGAAGCACTCGTGTTTCACATCTCAACCCCAGGAGCTCCCAAAACAAAAGGTGAGATTAGTTTGACTAATATGCTCTGATACTGAGTCTGTCTTGAGTGAATTCAATGCAGCATCCATGAAAGCTGACCATGAGGAGAAAATAATGAATTTATGAAGATGCACGTACAATGAATCTTTCTTATGTTTTATAGAGCTTCATGGCCACTAAGGGAGATGTTCAGGCAGGAGGGAATATGCTAGTTACTAAATAACAGAGATACAACTTAATGACAAGTCTGCAGAGCAAAGGTCAGGGATATATATTTTCATTTTATGGAAAAAAAAAAAAGAGATAATAATAGCAGTGGATAAAGACAGAAGAATATCTGTTTTCAAAGAAATGGAGAGAAGATCTCAAATAGCTATCAACCTGTGCATAAGGAGAGAAGCGCTAGATGTCCAGTTGTCTGTCATTCCCAAACTGGTCTTAACAGTAATTTGAAATTGTACTGAGAGAATTAAATTCTCCTTAGCTGTCTCACTATCTTCACAGCTGCAACATATCTTAAGAAAGAGAGATTTGGTGTCATGTGCTCTAAACCCATGTTTTAGTTCTCTCTGTTAGAACTGTTTCCATTTCCATAGCAGAAGTTTAGACTTCTGTTTCACTGCAGTAAGCTTGCATGTTATTTTTATCTTCATTTTATTTAGTATAAAAGGCAAATCTGGAGGAAGACGACAAACCAAAGCTGCGCTTGTTTGTGTAAGAGCAAGCATGCTAGTTAGGGCTAGTGCACAGACAATCTCTTCCAGAATGCAACCTACCATGGAAACTCAGGGTTTGGAGATTATCTCCTGCCAAGTTTTCATGGTCACTTTTAAGGCCGATATTGCGAGACACTGAGCTTCATGTCAATGAACTTCCAGCAAGGGGGAGGTGACAGAAAGAGAAATCACAACTAAAGAAGCCCTCAACCTCCAGTCCCAGCCCAACTCATTCAGAAGTGTCAGTCTGCAACCAGTGCTTTGTCCAAGCTAAGTGCTCTAAGGAGTTCACATCTTTGCCACAGCTGTTACGTTGATGTGGGAGGCAAACTGCAGCCTGCCCAAGCTGGCTTTATTGCTACTCATTGGCAAGTCTCTGGAGAAGCTGGAGTAATCCTAAAAGAATTAGAAACAAGCTGCTACCTGCATGACAGTGTATTAATCAAGAGTAAAGGGAATGAATGGCTTCACTTTGCTAGTTTGTAAGTTACCAAAACCAGTTCCAGTCAAGTCCTGCAGTTTTTACTCTAAATAAATTTATGATAAAATTAGTTTATAGCTACTTATATGCACAGATCTGCACTTGACATGAGGGGAAACTTTTTCCCAGATGATCTGTATACAAGACTATTGAAGCTCTCCTTTTATATTCCCTTCTAACTACCCTATCCACCAGTCATTGTTACTCTAGTGGAAAAAAGAGGCTAAATTTTCCACGCTGTATTACAGCTCTACGAAGACGTCCATGGAGCACATAGCCAAGCAAAAGATAGGAAAATAGACTACAGGTATTCACAGAACAGCAAGTTATTCTGCTTATGGATTTCCACAGATCATTCAGTGCTGGCAATGCAATAGTGATGACTGTGATTGCCATCGCAACGTACACCTGGTCACTCAGCTCATAATTCCTAGTTTTCATGGACATGGCTTCAGCAGCTACAGCCAAAGATTAAAAGTCCGGTCCTACATGTTTAGGATACAGCAGTACTGACAGAAAGGACTGCTCTTCATGCTTAAATGAACAAAAGCAGGCAGCCTGTCCAGCTGTTTCTAATGCTCAAACAGGGAAATGTATTTGTCCAGACCTTAGGCTCCTTTTATTGCCAATGAGGAAAGATGGCTGAAAGGGATATGAATTATGATTGAAGTCAGGCTTGCAGGGGAGGGACAGAGAACACCAGCCACACACACAGTATGAGAACATATTCTGATATAACGTAGGATATTCCATCTAAATTGTCCTAGAAATCCCCAATTCCAGTTCTCTTAATACTGATCAAGGCTTCCTAAGGTAGGGAAATATTTGTGCTTAAGTGCAAAGAGACCTGTTGCAGGCAAAAGACAGCTCCCATTTCTGACACCCACCCAGAATACAATAGCTCTTTAAGAGACCTGGCTGAGGGGTTGTTATACAAATACAAGAGGTTTTGTCCCAAAGAGGTTGCATCATGTGATGGCTGCCTAGTAGTCAGTGTGAAATGACCACATGGAACCAAACCACTTTCTGGAAGAAAAGCCTCTATGTCAAATTAACAATCCCAGTCATTCCCCCCTCCCAGTCTCCCTTGAATTTCATCATTACCATGGTTATAATTAACCCAGGATGCTGATTAGAACGTTGTTATTCCCTGCTACACAGTTGACTATTGTAGTACAGATGGGATCCTATTATTTCCCATGTATACTAAAATGCTTAAATAAACTGTAATCAGCTCAGGTGACAGCTGTGTGTTTGACTGGGTTAAAAATACAATGTCACCTTAGATAACAGACAATACATTGATGAAGACAGCCCTAAATTCTGGGGCTTATGGGTATGAGTCATTTAGAAAAGGTCTGCAAAGACAAGGCCAACATATGTGGGGGGGGGGAAAAAAAAAGATATAAATAAGTGGCAAACACACAGATGTACTTATTCTGTGCCTCGTCAAAGGATGCTTGTGCAATCTCATCCCTGCCCAGTGGCCTGTAAATTTTTTATGGATAGTAAGGATGAGTAATTTTTCATAATTACATGAAAATTGAAATGTTTTAGTTAATTACTGTCATTTTAATGATTGTATATTAAAAAGTGACTGTATAGCATTATGTTCTAATAAAAATGTTGGTATGATTTAAGTTTTCTGTTGACTATGTACCCAGTGTTACAATCCCATGAAGATCCTGCAAATACTAACACATGCAGTGCAGCTCTGTACAGGTAGTAGCTCTGTGAGATAGAATAATCTTAATCCAGACGTTTAGGGAAAATGATTTAGGACAATACAAATTTTGATTTGTCTACACAAATAAAAGAATGACTATTTAGGTTCTGTTCTCTCTGAAAACAAAGCATGTCCATAAAGCATCAAGACAGAATTTTCTAGCCACCAGAGAGGAAAAAAGTGTAATAATTTTTTTTCCTCCTTCTTTTTCTGCACAAATGATATCAGATCCTGACAACCAGCTCCAGACTTTTCTAAAGCTGTCCAAAGAGGTAAGCAGCCCCATATGTTCTATCTATATGTCTAAGCTTTTGTTTGATCTCATATCACAAAGTAAAGTGCTACTTATGTTTCCTAAAATGGAAGGAGCAGCATGGCAGTATTTACAAAGTCCTACTTTAATCCAAGGAGGTTAACAGCCATATGTTTTCTATATACTCAATGAATAGAGACACTGGATCCTCCTGAGTACAGTTAAGATTCGGATTATGCTTTCTTGAAGGATTGTCTGGCATCATCATCATCAACAGAAGAGAGTGTAGGCAAACTAGATTCCCCAGGCTAAAATAAACCTATGTAAAATCCTTCCTCTCCTTCACTGCACCACCCCCTTCAAACTCACCTTATATATGTGTTTGTTTCCAGCCCACAGAAAGAAAGGTTTAGTTAGTTTTTCTTGATAACACCTATCTCATTGCGGGGGGTGGGGGGGGGGCTATTGTGTATGCTTATGTCAACTTTTTGAAAATAGTACTTCAGAAAAATATAAATACAACATGGTTATTTAGGTAAATCAGCTGCAGGGAGGTATAAGCATATAGTCAGTCATGGGGAGAGAAGGTGGAACTTGAAGAGACCTACTCCACCAGGAAACTCTTCCGGGACAGTGTGAAGAAACAGCATCACAATAAAGTGAAATAATTCTCTTTCTGGCCATGCTTATTTCTTTTACATGCTTTTACTTTTTGCAATCTCTGAGCAAATACTTAAGTATTTTCCAGACTAACTTCATTTTTTTCTATTTAAGAAAAGAGGATAAGCAAAAGTCAGAAGGATCTGAAGTTAAAGGCTAAAGTACCTCCACTCTTTAAAACTCAAAGAAAATTGCACAAAATTATGCCTCTTAATGCAGAGAGCAGCAAATACACAACTCTTGCTAACTTAAAATACCAGCAGGTATTTATTTACACTTCAGAACTTGTATGTTCCTTTGGAATAAAAGCATTTCTGTACTGGTTCAAGCTGACATGTTAATCTTCCCTCAAATTATCTTGTACATTTCAGTGAATGGATAAATACACTGTGCTGTAAGCTAATAGCCATGTCTGGCATCTCCAGAAGAACAAGGCTGTTCACAGATGTTACAAAGCAGTATTTCATGTCACGTGTAGTGGCACATGCTACCAATATAGTTTACAGATTCTAGAATTATTTTTGTAGAGTAAAAGCTGCATACAACCCAATCTCAAATCTAGAGGAAAATTGCTTATACAATATTCCTAATTTTTTTGCTGCACTGGGACCACTTACCTGAGTAGCCCTACTATCACCCACTGACATCGTTATGGAAGTAACAGTCTGCCCTCATTATGGGGATCTTTTTCCTCTTTGACTGGATATTTATAAATCACATACACTCTTCTATTTCCCCATCGTACTCTTTGTCAGACTATGCAAAACTACACACTCTACCTCAGCTGCAGTTACAATATGCTATTTAAGGAACATTTCAAACCTAAGTTACCATTTAAATAAATATGTTCTGCAGGTACAGATCTATCATAGCAAAGCAGCTCAGATTTTTACAGTTCTGTGAAGGCATTTGCCACTATGTAGAAAAATTAGATACAATAAAGTAATCATGCTTAAACAAGAGCACATTGGACAGCTGTATTTTTCATGCATTGTTTCAAAATTTCCTAGTTTCTTCAAGTACTGGCTCCTTTATCACTCTCTTCTACCACATATGAAGAAAAACTGACCCATGGATTTAAAAATTATGGTTTATAGGACATTTGAAGCAAATAAATGAAATACTTATCAAAATAAAAACTTTTCTAGATTCTCAGCAACATTGCCAAGTTTCATTACCTTGAAATATAAATCACATACACTTCTGAAAAATTATTGCTTAATACCATGACCGTAGGACAACTAGGCTCTCCATAACCAATTCAGGTCTAAATAACTTTAGTGCTTTTTTTTTCCTATTTCACAAAACATTATTCTGAAGTCAGTTTAAATTTAGATTATGTTGCTGAAGAGGAGACAGGAGTAGAAGCTGACACACTCATAATGCAGCATGGCTCATACCATCAATGGATAAGACAAAGAATTTGACATTGACAGCATTGGAAATCTGACTTCCACATAACTGTCAGACAATTTCTAATGGAATTGGAACTGAAACAACTTCTTTTGCTCTTCACAGGACTCCACAAAATGTTATATCTCCATTCTAGAATTTTTCAATTATTTTTACTTGGGAAAGACCTTTCTATAGATATATATACAAACCCTAGTGTTTGTATCACAGAGGCAGAATGAAGGAGTTTGCATATTTTTACATAGTATTGTGAACTTGAAGTAATATGAATGATCCTAAGAAAATAAAAATTTAGCCAGCAGCTACCTACTGCAGTTTCAGAGTTCATTACCATCCTTGCTTTTCATGTAACATGGTACCCCTTCCCTTTGCAGGGTCTGCACCTACTCATCCAAGCATCACACACTTGGCTCCCCAGGAATCTCAAGAGGAGTTTGAAGTACTGCAGTCACAGAATCATGACTCTCAGTATTTTGGAGATGGACCTTGGACCTTCCAGGTGGTTACAATTTACATTCTCCACCTATTTCAGCAAGCCTATGACAATTTGTAAGGATTTATGAGGATGACATTTATAGTGTATTGTTGCCAAAATTTAAAGCTTAAGACGATGAAGCTACAAAAGGTTTACATTCAGAAAACATACAAGTTTGCTATCATCTGTAGTAAATGACAGCAATAACAGCTAATACTGATTTGTCACAAACAGGATCTGTGGAAAAGCAGTAAATGTACATATTCAGTATAGTAAGAGTTTTGAGTTTATCTTCCATGACAGTCTCATAAGTAATTAGGAATAAATGATATAGATAAATTGTATATAGATGCATAAATATATGTTGGAAAAATAGATTTAATATAGATTCATTATTAACGCAGAAATTATACCAAGCAGGTTCAATAAGTCTGCTCAGAGGTATTCAATAGCTTCTATAGCGACCTAGATGAAAACAATCACAGAAAGTTGTTGCATCTGTGTTGGTCCACAGATACAAGCAAAACAAGTATTCCAAGGAGAAACAGTATCTTTTAGTGGGCCTTATATATACACTATCTTTTAGCATTTTAAAATATGGGAAAAATAGATAACAATTGGAGCACCTTTGTCAGAGCTAAAGGGTGATGTGCTTATCTTAATAACATTTGAGAGCTCAAGAGCAGCTTAGGTGCCTGAAAGCTTCTCTACTGCTTTCCTGGTTATATCAGCTGGTCTAAGAAAAGATATAACTCTAGAGAAACCTTGCCTCTTTGGATGATTATATACTTGTAACATTTCTTAAATTAAATGTAATTGACACCAAGCTTGGAGAGACAGCTATTATAAATTGGAATTATTTTCAAATCTTTTTGGAGAACAGTAAAATTTAGCCTCAAGATTCAGACTCCTGAGGATGACACATAGGTTTCAGCACCTATAACAGGTACTATTAAGCAGTATAATACATTGAATTGAGCAACTTCCTCTGCTGGAATAAGCCGGGCTGGCACACTACATCAGTCAGTGGAGCTACACCAGGTTTACATTAGCCAAATTGTTCTTGTTTGTAATCTAAGTTGACTGAACACCGATATTCAGAATTTAGAAGCATTTTCTATCCTACAGTTATGGAAAATTATTTATCAAGAAATATTTTTTTCTACTTAAGGAGTTTAAATTGCAGTAAAACAATTAGAAGAGTAAAAAACCACATGTATTTTAAAGTGAATAAATGTAAAAAGTCAGAGTGCTATAAGGACATAGGTAGAAATAACCCCAAATCTAAAGTAGCTAACCAAAGTTAAGGCCTCAGTTTTGATGAGAAAGTCAATTTTAATGGACTTCTCTGAAATGGTTTCTTTTCCTTTGAATTCTGAAATGCATCTTTAAAAAAAATATTTTTCCTACTGCTGCTCTTCCAGTGTCCTCTCCCCTCAAGCAATTTCTGAAAGTAGATTCAAGAGGAAACTGAATGATTGGAGACTGACTGATTGGTCTCTAGAGAACAAAAAGGGCTGTGTCAATTTTTGCTGGGGGCAGGGGGAAGGCAGGGAAAAAAGGTCTTCTCCAAGTAACTGGAAAACCTGCTGAGTAGGATGACCTTCTTTTTGTACTGCATAATGTTCTGGGTGTGGACCAGCTTTTCCAGAGATAGCTAGTCATCTGCTTAACCTCAGAATGCATTAAAATTCCCCCGTCCCCTGTCATCAATTTCCTTGCTCTCACACCCACAGCCTGACCAGAGAGCATCACAAAACACAGATAAAACAAGCAATCGCTCCAAGTGCTTCATGGTGGTTTGATGAGACCCTTACTTTTTCCAAGCAGCAGTAAATCAGCCAGGGGACATTACGGCACTAACTGAAAGCAGACAGAAAGAAATGCAGATTTAAAAGTGTTTGGTGTATTTTAACATCTTTAAAAAGCATAGAAAACACTCCCTTCTGCAGCCCTGTGTCAGAGAAACATGTACCATGCCCTTCTCTTTGGAAGTCCCAGAGAAAGAAGGTAACACAGTAAATCTAATGCTATCCAAGAAGTGCCTGGTCGTATCTCAGCATTAAGTAGCATCAACAGAAGCAGTCCTTCCTACCTAAAAGCCTCTGTGCAGCATTTCTAAGTTTGAGGGTTTTGTCACCTTTTCTCCCCTCAGGCTTTTTAATAGAGCTGCTCAGCCTTAGAAAAGTGCAGGCTGACTTAGCCAAGAAATCTTTTGATCCGGACTAGTTCTCAATAACAGTAAAGATATAAGGTGGCATGGGTTTTAGAGCAGAACCATTACCCAATCACCCAGTCAGCTTTTACTGATCACCGTATTATTGTTCAGCTGTTTTAGGTGTGCCAAAGCAGACAGGTATAGCTTCTGCAGCAGCATAGTTCTGCTCAACCCAGATATTAATAGACCTCTTACTCATGCTTGAAATAACCTCCCTAAAGTTTCTGAGATTGGTCAACTGGAAAAAGAAATGGAAGCAGTATAGAAGATTACATCTTTCGATCATCCCTCTTCTGAGACTTTCCTTCCCCAGTTATAAACTGACAGTACTCTAAAGTTCACAACTCAAACAGCTCTAGACTCAAAAGTATCCATTCCTGACCATTTAGGGGATCCTGACCTTATTTTTCATGTCTGCTTTGAGGCGAGAGTCCTAAACAACATAGAACTGAAACTTGTTATTGCAGCTGTCTCAGTTCTGAGGAACTGAACCTGGTTTTCAGCTTCAGCTTGAAATTTCACCTAAGACAGCGATTGGCTTCAGCTGTCTAGCTTTCTGATCTTCAATCCTACATACAAAAATCCTAACAGTATAATTTTCAGAGGAAAAGAAGGTGATATATAGGATCCTTTCTTTGAGATCTTTCCAAACAGATTTTGTATTGCCCTCAGTAATAAAGAATTACACCTGTTTGACCAACTTTGCAAAGCAGTATAGCACATTGCGGCACATCAGCACTCGGATGATTCCTAGTCACCTTTGGAAAAAGCAGGTCTCTGTTTCTGCAAAGCATTACATCTTCCCAAACGTAACTAACAAAATGCAGACCAATGCACTGGTTGGAGAAGGAAGGGGGAAAGTAACAGATCCTCTTCTTCAAGACAGCCCATCAACTATTTGGGATGAACTGTGTGCTGCTTTGTTAAAAAAGCAAAATACAATCTATAACCTGTGAATATTCTGAACCGCAGTTATTGCTTCCACAAAGAAATATACTTTCTTCACAAAATAAAAAAGCAGCTCAATAAATTTGTTTAAGTCAATCCTGAAATGCTAGCATTCACAAATCTCTCTGCCTCCAAGGCATTCTAGAAACCTCTGTGCATCTTCAAGGGAAGAATCTTACACTCGTGATTTTGGGACATGCCTTGGTTCTGATCATTGGCTAAAACCAGATAGATGATCCCACAATAAATACTGAAGTTTTTTCTTATAAATTTCTCTTGATACTGGTAGATTTCTCAGAATATTCAGGTTTATTTACCTAATTTGGAGCAATTAGAGTACAAGGCCATGTGCTCTTCCTTTTACTTAGACACTCCCACATACATGAGAACTCCTATCGATAATGACCAATGAAAACTGGTATGATGATGCTGAAGTTCACAGAGCAGAAATCTTCAAGGTGGCTGCAGGAGATGCCTGCTGAATACAGTGTTCTTTATACACTTAAACGGATGTTCATTCTGATTATTCATTTTAATCTGCTAAAAGTATCTTAGCTAGAAACATCTTAAGAACTATTTTATCAGCTTAACTGCCCAGTAAGGAGCATAACCTGGGACATGACTAAAGCACAAACAATTATAAAAGCCTTGAGTATGTGCCTCTGCGCCTGTATATGTGCTTCTGCACCTATATATGTGCCCATGCATAGAATAATAAACTGGCATTAAGCCAAGCCCAAAGTAACCCTTTTTCTTTTCAGAAGGATGCATCTTCACAGAATTGCAGCATGGAAGTTAATGACTCTTGTAAATCTTCAGTAAGAATATAAAAAACATAATGAAATGTCTTAGACTTAACTATGATCTAAATCATAATTCATCTTACTCCGACCAGTGATTTCCAGGGATTTCTTTATGACAATATTTTTAAAGCTGTTTCCTAATGAACAAGAGATTTTCTCTCATAAAGCCACTTCTTAGGTTGCCTTATGAAATAAGTTCTCCACCAGAAAAATACCCCTTGTAATCTAGAATCCTACACCATCACAAATGGAAGCAGACGGCTGCTTTAATTTACCTTCTTATCTTCAGCTGTCTTGCCCCTCATTTAATGCAGAGACATATCAAGAAGATTGGGTAAATAGATTCAATCTGCTATGTGCCAATCAATATTACAGAAGGTAGTGGGTTATTTGTGATCATAAACAGAAAACAGCATGTTAATTGCAAAACTAGGTATCACAAATTACTACAAATCTGCTTTAACTATCTCTATTTCTCATTATTTTACAACGGCTTTAACAACCTTTACACTCAGCTCACTGAACCGGAAAACCTGATTAGGGGCACTAAGTGAATGAAGTAACAGTTCCCAGGAGCTGATTACATGCGTTTTGCTTAGTGATTATCAAATTTTATCCACTGATAAGGTCTTCCTCATCTTCCTTCTTCAGAATACCAGCTCCCTATATGTGGGAAATATTCCATTGGTTTTATCTAAGACATAAATGAACTGAATCTTCACCGATATAATTCTCCATCGCCTAAGGAAGTGATGGTTCTTTGCCAGTTTCCCCACCCTGAGACTTTGTGTTTATAAAGTATACAGCGTGGATGCCACTGATGGATACTTATTTGAGTTTAAACATAACATGACATATTTGGTTTAGGATCTTTTTTAAAAAAGATTTTTCAAGGCTTTAAATACATAATTTTGAACTGGACTTTTCCACAGCTGTATCACCACCATACCTTTCTCAATAATTCAAGCCTTAAAAAAACCCAAACCAGATACAACAACAACAAAAAAAAAAAACCAAAAAAAAACCAAACAACAACCAAAAAAACCAGAATATCCCAACAAAACCAAACAGAAAAACTCCAACAAAACAAACAAAAAAGCACTTGAGTTAAGCTAAACAGTTCAAGTTGAAGAGGCACAAAGATGTAAAAATTAAATAGTTGACAAGAAAGATTGACCTTCCCAGCTGTACCGATTTCAGTGAAAAGTCATTTGATCAATGACTTTTTCCTACAAATGCAGAAGAACCAGAATGAGTATAACAGGTGCACTTTACAACTGTAAAGTTCTTGCACAGCTGATGGACACGACTCTACATTGCATCAGTATTTGGATAGGATTTCAAAGTAGTTAGGCCATATCAGAATAAAAACTGGCAAGTCCTTGTTGCTTGTCCATTGTTCATTTATTCTTTCTATGAATTCAACAACGAATTGAAGAAAACCAAGGGTTTCCAATTTCTCTATCACAATACATTAGGGAAGAGCCCCAAGGTAAGGGTGGGAAATGTTCCTTAACAATGAAGTGTTATCATGCCCAGGTATACAAAACAGTCACAGAAGTAACTTAGGATCCTTGCAAAAGAGAATAGATGTCTCAGGAAAGACATCTGCCTTCCCAAATCCTCTATCTACCTCTCTTTTGGAAAGAACAATAATATACTGGAATAAAATAATCTCTCTATACAATTATTTGTATGCAAGATTTTTATATATACATTTATATAGAACATTTTAAAAAGTTTCTAATAATCTCAATGCCTCTTAACACATGAAAACCTAACTTGAATAATCTGGTTTCATTTTGCTCCTCTAACATAAGTATTAAGCATATGATTATTCATATCTAATTGAAGTAATAATGATAAGTAATCACACAAGACTTGACTCTCCTCATACTATAAACCAAAGATTTACCTGTGAGATACTGACTGGTCCCATTACATGCAGATAATCATTAAAAAACCAGCATGATTAGAGGTTCAAAGCCCGACTCTTTTGAATTATTATAGTCCTGTTGATTTTATTATACTTTTCTGAATTAGTTGTATAAACACCAAAACTAGTGACAATCCAAACCAATCTGAGAACTAATGATTTTGTTAGTGCTTGCACAGATGACTATTAAGTATCTTGTATCTGGATAATTGAGTCCATGTTTTTGACATATTAGCTATTGTTCCTTTAACTCATTTGTCCTGAAATATAAATATTTTATGTATTTTAATATAATAAATTTCATATAGATAGCAAAACAGTTTAGGATTATGGGTGCTTATTAGTTAATCATTCCTTATTAGTTCATTCTTCATTATACTTCTAATTTTAAACAGGCATATTAAAATTAAAAGAAAAAATAACATTAAAATAATTATAGTTGTGTAATCTACATTTTTTCATCTGTATTATAGCTTTGAAACTGAAAATTTCTCCTCTGATATTTTCTTAAGGTGCTTTTTACCAAAAAATTAATTAGAACATTATGGGATTATTGGGATGAAGGAGGAAATGGAAGAGAGATCTCTATCAGTGTGAAGCTCTGGGATATCAAAATGACACTTATAGAAAATAGGTGGGTTTTTAAAGGAACTATAAGTGTTGAGAAGCTAGCCAAAGCACAAACACCCACAGAGCCACCCAGGCTCACTAACTTCAGTGGCACCAATTGCATTGAGGTGTGTGACTTTGTGAAACTAAATGGCTACTAATAAATATTGTGAAAAGCCTTCAAACAGCTTGAGTCACTAACTATCTTTGCTCAAAATAGTTTTTCACTAATAAAGTCTTCCTCTCATCTCTCACCAAAAAAATGCTTTCATGTTATAAACACACTTCCCAAGTATTGAAGTCACAACAATTCCTCTCAGGATGAAATGAGTCTTACTACATTTACTTGTGAAATACAGCAATATTCCTGTTCTATTGCTTTCTGCATGTTCCTGGGACACTCCCGGGAAGGGCTAATGGATCTGTGCTGAAACCACCAAATTCAGCAAGTTAGAACAGCAGCAAGTGTTACACAGCAAGTGAACAACAGCTAACTAGTGTTAGCCCTGCTGGGGAAGACATGCCAGCACCATTTGTGATAATAGGGAGGAGAGGAAAGGGGGGATTAAACCATTAGTCATATGAGCTTTAATTAAACATATTTTAGTTTCATTGTTTAGACTTTAAAGAATGAGTCCTGCAGTCATTCTTGGTAGGGAAGCAGATACAGTCTGGAAAGCAATGTGTACAGAGCAAAAAGTCTGAGGTCCTCAGGTCCTCACTTTACAAGCAGAGAAGATATCTAGGAAAGATAAAGGTTATCTTAAATTGCCAACTCTTATGAATGTTTTTTGTAATTACAAAGATGATTTCTGGGCATCTCTTTCAACAGGCATGAAGCCACAGAAGGACGCTGCTTCACATGTTTCTGTAGTTGACAGCCAGTGCCTTGTGACCACACAGTCATGCTTCCTATTCACCACTGCCCCAGAGTCAACGAAAGCTCCAAGTGACACTTTTGTGGTTAGGAATTCAGAAAGACAGAGACACAGAGTAAGTGAGAGGTGACAGGAAGATGATGAGCTGAGAAGACAAGAACTTAGGAAGGAGAGGAATTAACAGTAAAAGAGAAGTTAAAACTGAAAGCAAGCGTAACACATGTTGAGCTCTAAGGAAGGAAGAGCACCACATGTAGCAAAGAAATGGTAGTAAAAGTTTTTGTATTGGGTTTTTGAGTTTTTTTGTTGTTTTGTTTTTTTTTTTTAAGCTTATGAATTATATGTTTGAATGCTTATGGCTAACAACAGTCTTCCACACTGCAGTAATCCACATAAGCCATTTCTTATTGCACAAGATTTGCTGAACTTGGAAGGGACAGAAGTTTTTCTTAAGATTCTTAAAATAACATGCAGAAGAATTTAAATTATTGCATCATACATCTACTACAGTCCTTAGTAGAATTGTAAATGTTTACAGTTTTTAACTGTCTGTTGTAGCGTTTATTAAACTTTCTGCTAAAAATTCCACTGCTTAGCACTCATGGAACCAGTGTGCACTATGCAAAAGATGATGAACAAAAACAAAGTTATGAAATGTTTAGAATCCATTCTTTTTGAGCAATTAAATTTCAAGCACCTGCATGCTTTGGGATCTAATTAAATTTCCTAAAATACCTTTCCTACTGATGTAATTTGGATGTTTCATAGACATTTAAAATTTGCTGCAGTTGTTCAAGTTAATGTGCTGTTCAACAACTGGCACGACAGACAGGTCAGGGAAAGCAGTCTGTTTACATTACGTGGCTTCCAATGTTAATTACTTATGTTGGTAATAATAAATATGCTAAATAGCTTTTATGATTCTCTAGCTTGGAAAAATGATACTAATTTACAGTTCTCCAAAAACATGTTTCAATAAGCAGTGTACTCTTGCAGTACATAACACGAAGCTTTATCTGTGGTCCCTCTAACTACCAGCAGATTATTGGCATTTATTTGCATTACCTTACATTCTGTGGCCACAAGAGTAATGCTGATATACTCCCAGACAAGCATGCTTGTTGAAAAGCCCAGCTTCGTAACTGTGTTTACATTTTTAAAGTATTAAGATCGGCATGTTAGGACCAACTACTTTTTTCTCATTCCACCCCCACCTATCCCACATCATTCCCATTGATTAAAACTGAGCTACTTCAATCCTGCCTACCCAACACGTCATTATGGGCAGCAGTTATATACCCCTCAGGCAGATCTTTACATCCTTTAATTTCTTGCAGACTTTTAAACCACAAGCCCTGTGGGACAGGGACAGTTACTTACAACATGTTTTTCTTAGGCCTAGCTGAGGCTTTTTGACACCATGGTAATATTTAACCACAAACTACGTCAATCAGCAGTGCAGCCATTTTGACTCCTCAGTCAAGGCTGGGAATTCCAAGCCTGCAATTAACATGCTTCCAAAAGCAAAAACCAGCACATCTTAGACTCATTTCTGTTTCCTAAATCATGAACAGAACTAATGTAGGGCACATTTTTTTGCCTTTCTCTATTTATGTTCCTTTCCCCAATCCCTTGTAGAATAGTAGAAATTAAAATCCAGACTTTCACTGATTTACAAGATTCTTTATTCTTTCATTTGTCTTGTCAGACTGATTGCAGCTATACAATTCCCCTAGCAGATTAAGAAGCCGCAGAGATTGCTCAGATTAAGCAATAGCTCATACTGTAAGCTTCTTATTCTCAATGTTTCCATCTTCTACTCTATACACATGATTAACAGTAAGTATATTATATCTTTCAGTACATCTGTCAGTTCAGGTCCCATCACTTTCAGCCTACTTCTGACATTGCCTATTGCAACGAGACTTGGTATCTATCCTTCATATAGACAGTGCATTTAGTCCAATTTTCAAGCATTGTAGAAAATGGTCATATTCAGTGATGCCTATGTTATTTCATATGCTGCTTGTAAAAACAACATTAGCTGCCACTTTCCGCCATCTTTCAGTATAAGAGGTCTATAATGAGGTACCAGGCAATCCCATTACTTAAATTACAAGTGACACTAGGTGGGTCTATTCAGCCTAACAGAATACCCTACCTTAAAAAAAATTGTATTAATCATCTTCTGAAGTATAATGTGACCATTAACTTTAAGGCAGTCTGCTGCCATGGGAAATAGGCATGATCCTATCCACAAACTTCCAATAGTTTCCAAAAAAGGCTATCCTGGTGGAATACTATTACAAATTCTATTGAAAGAAGATAGTTCAGCACTTTAGATAATGAAGAAAATAAATTACTGCAAGTATGACACATTTCTATTTCTTCCCTTGATGGCTGCATCCTCAGCAGCTGGATCAGAAAGTTAAACGAGGACTAATACAAAGAGGCATACCTAGGAAACATTTTGTTATGAAATGTATCAATAGGCTAGGAAAAATATTTGTTTTTCACATGGAACGTATCTATCTGAAAACAATAAAGATTTATTTCCTGTTGTTAGTCACTAATTGTGGGCATTTTATATTGTTGGTGTTCATTAAAATATTGACATAAACTTGAGACATTAGGACGTGCCAGAATCCTAAAACTTGCAGCAACTTCAGAAATAATGTTCTTCTGGCCAAATTTTACCCAGTTCAGGCCCAGTCCTCCAGAGTGTGGAAGGTGTCTTTTGACCTGGTGATTGGGATTAGGTTGCCAATAAATAAGAGACAGATCTGAAGGGGACCAAAATATATTTTTTTTTACAGTAAATAAAGCTCCAGTAAGTAGCATATGGCTACTATCCACCTTTCCTATGGCTCTGAGAAGGCCTCACCCCTCTATTGCTGTCAGTGATTGAGTAAAGCCAGAAGCCGAGCAGCACTTTCCCACAAAAAGGGAATGGAAGGAGTGGGAGAGAAAAAAAAAAACCAAAACCACCAAAAACCAAAACCATATTTTAATACCTGGGCTTGATCTGTAAGTAAGTACTTAACTGAACCAGCTGAATAATACCCAAAGCAGAAACAGCAACTTCCATTATAAAGAGTCATGATGGGAGAGCATATGAACTTTCCTGTGCAGAAGAGAGCTATAGCAATCAATCCTAACCAGAAATTACTAGAACTACAACCCGAGTCCTAGTTTTGGGGAGGGTGAGGGGGAAAAGTATTATTTACATGCAAAACATTTCAGTCCAGTAAGACCTTTGATAAAGGAGGTGAGTAGGAGGGCATGTTACAACTGTGCTTTTGCTCCATGGTTATTATACCTGAAGAAGTGGAATCCTAGGTCATGCACAGAACTCCTAGACAAACAGTAACAATGAAAATTCACCTCTTGTCAACTCCACAAGGAGTAAAAAATCTAACAGAACAATCTCATTAGAAAAGCCAAGAAAATGAGCCTTAAGAAGCTGATGGTTATCTCACAGAAAACGGTAGCATTCCAGACTTCCTTGACACAGTGAACAAAAAGAAAAACGGACAAAAAGAAACAAAAAAATTCACAACCTTCTGCAGCACAACTGTAGCCACACAATATAAGTATTCAACATTTCACATATCGGTCTTTTGAGTCTTACATTTCTTTCCTGTGTCAGATAAGATAACTGTTAACCAAGAAACATTCTTTATTTCCCTTTAAACTTCTCATCATTTAAACCAAAAGCTTGAATATGTTTTTCCTTTCCAACTCCTCCTACTGACTGCTTTTCTAGAAGCAGGGTAGCAGCCACTGCTTGGCCTTTCATTTCAGGTAAATTGAAACAGCATAAAAATACAATAAAAGTCCTGATTTAGTTGGAATAATTCCATTATAATGACCATTTTTAACTCTGCACATACTGTTTTCTGAGTCCTGGGAAGTCTGTGGTATGTTCATCCTCTGTCTAGCATCTCTTAAAACCTGCTGGAGCAGAAAGAGGTCTTCAATTTTGCAAGAAAAATGTAGCCCAAAGCCTGAAAGAGCAAGTGGGAAGAACAGTAGGAGCCCAGGTAAACCAGGACATACAGGGACTAGATTGAAGCGGGAGGACTGAATTTTTGAGTTATAAGCTATTGTGAAAAGTGAGGAAACTCCACAGTGACAGATGAAAACAAGAGGTGTTTCGGAAAAAGTAGGTAAGGGAAAAGTAAAGATGGGCAGAGCCAGTTCTTCAGTATTCCCAAACCATGAATCCCATACAGAAGTCTAGACATCTACTGGTGGGATTGTGCCTCCCCATTGCTCCAGACACATTGCTCATCACACCATACAGTCCCTGCAATTATTACTCCAGATCATCGTCTCTCATCTTATCCCACCTCAGAGCAGCCTTTCTTCACGCCTGCTCTGTCAGCCCCAGACACAGGCTGCCCTTTCTAAAATCTGTCCACACAGGCCTGAAAGCAGAGGGTTGGGGAACTGGGTGTGGGGAGGAGAGAAATGGTCTTATACAAAAACTTTACTATTCTTTTTCTAGGGCTTGGGGGAGGGAAGGGGGCGTTTTACTTTTTTAAAATCTTAAAAAAAATTTTGAACATTGTAGAGCTTAGTTTATACTGTTTCACAGTTTCAGATTTCCTAATTTCTATAAAGGTTAAAAGTTGCTTTTAGTTTTAAATTAAAACTGAAATCACAATGTCATAACTGAATAAACTTGAGTGTTCAGCCAAAAATCAGAACTAGCAAACTAAAAATCAAGATTTGGCAGTGTTCTACAAGAAGCTCCATAACATGACAGCTGTTGGGAGTGACTCAGCCTCTTCCCAAAGGGAGATGAACACCAGCCTGTCTAGAGAACTGCTGAATTCAGTTATTGGTCTGATTTGCTCCAGGATTTGAGCTACAGAGAACCCAGGAGAAGAATGTCCAGCAACCCAAGGCAGAGCATTGACCTAAGATATGTAGGAGCGCTAACCTGCAATATTATCTCTAAATATTCTCTCTGTAGGAAGGGAATAATTCCAAGAAATTACAAACAGCTTTTGCAGACTAAAAGGTGGCAGGGTCACTTTCCTCCTGTTACTCACAGTACAGAGACTGTATCTAATTCTAGTGCATTGGATTCCAGCATTTGTGAGATTAAAGCAGTCATTTGGCTTCTTGCTGAGGAAATATGCTGCTAGGCTAAGACCTGATGTTAGGGATCATGCCATATATGTAAATGACAATGCATATTCATTAGATATGCAAATAAGAACATAAAATCAGATTAATCCCAAAGCCTAAATTCTCACGCTATCCTGACCTACAGGCTTAAATTGTGCATGTATGACTGCTTGTTCATTACTGTGATATTGGTTTGCTTCATGATTAACTACAAATCAGCCACACATAATTTTTCTATGTAATCTCATGTCTATATTAAAACTGAAAATATTTATTGTAAAGACTTACTCTTACAATTCCCATTCAAAGAGTAGTCAAACATCTTGGTGTGCCAGTCTATTCCATCTGCTTCAGGCAGGTGTTTGAGAGCACTAGCTTTCCTTTTTAACCCCTCACTAAATGGAATGAGCTGCCAACACAACAACTCCAGTTATTTAGGTTTTGATTTATTTTCTGAAGAGTTACACAGCAAAAAACTCCCATGAGGTCTGGTCAGCTGAACAGGGACAGCAAGTCTACAATAATCTATGGCACCCAATAATAAATGAAAAAAGTCTTTCAACACACTTGTGTGAAAATCTTTACCATACTGGATATGCCTATTCAGCCACTGAACAACTGAGTTTAGTTAGGACAGTTTGAATTAATTATTCAACTTCAAATTTGTGAATTTCTATACTTAGTCCAGAAACTGCTTTCTACTCTGATGGGTCCCTGGAAAAAAAGAACATAGAGATAAAGTCGCTCTCATCAAAAGCAATCATGACCTACACTTTCCTCCAAACTACACCAAACTGTCTATTATCTTCATAATTCCAGAAATGGGAGAAATTAATTTGTGTTTTAACTGAATTGGCATAGTATTAATTTTGATATGGTAACTGAATCTTAAAGAGCACAAACAGTCAAAACAGTTTGGATTTTACCACATATGGGATTTCAGGAGTTACACAAGGCTTTACAGTGAAAAAATTTTCATTCAGTCATGGATTTATTAGTTCTTTCATAGGTGTTGATTTTAGTATGAAACATTTTCACCATGCTATACATTTTGATAGGAGCTTCTCGTCTTTTAAGGTGCCATATATTGCTGATATGTCTGCAAGTATAGCAACTATGTTTATACCCTGTTTAGATCGGTCTTAAATGGACATCCAGTCCTTGATCAATGCAATCCTTAGATTAAGTACATCTAAGGAAATCACAAAATGGCAAGGGTTGGAAGGGACCTCAGGAGATCGTCTAGTCAAACCCTCCTGTTAAAGCGGGTTCTCCCAGAGCAGGTTACACAGGACATCGTCCAGGCAGACTTTGAATATCTCCAGAGAAGGAGACTCCACAACCCCCCTGGGCAGCCTGTTCCAGTGCTCTGTCACCTTCAAAGTAAAGAAGTTCTTCCTCAGACTCTACTGAAACCTCTTATGTTTCAGTTTGTGCCCATTGCCCCTTGACCTGTCACTGGGCACCACTGAGAAGAGTCTGGCTCCGTCCTTGTGACATCCACCCTTGAGATATTTGTACATGTTGATTAGGTCCCCTCTCAAAGACAATGTTGTAATTGGAAATTTATAAATATAAGCCCAGTAAAAATATAAGCCTAAAATTCTTCAGCTCTGAAGCATTCTTTCCTTTTTTGAGGTCTGCAATTCATTTTTGTTGCTATATTTTAGACACTTTATGCATTAAAACACCCACAGTTGTCAAATCTTGGTCACTGGGTCACAGGGTGGTCATATTTCTCTCCAGCACAGATGTCATTGGAAAAATTGTAATGACTAACTAGATGCTTATCCATTCACCAACTATGATAATTTAGGAATGATTTTGATTAAAAATATTTATACTTTAGTTTTCACACTTACAAGTGCTTGTTAGCAACTTCTGACACATTCACAGTTACAGACAGATACTCTGAAATCTGTGAGGTAACTACTGAAAATCAGGAATTGGGAGAAAGTTAGCAACACCAACTAAATATAGAATTATTATCTTAATTTCCATTCCTGTGTTAGCTCAGATTAAAGATCCGAATAGAAAATAAATTAAAGTCAGTATTCCCCCAGTAAGTAACATTCAGTTTAGGTTGCCTGCCTGAATATTTTACATTTCCAGAATGAGAAATTCAACAGGAAATAGGGGAGGACGACACACAAACAAAAAAGGGTGCATAATTAGAATGCAAGCCAAAGAGCTCATCCTTTTCCTTTCCCACACCTCCTAGAATAATTAATAGCCAACACAAATTACCTTCAAGCACTCAGGCAGTCTTTTTTTTTTTTTTTTTTTTTTTTTTTAATTTTTTTTTTTTTGGTTTTAAA
>NW_009259796.1:2202189-2207809 GCF_000687185.1 Egretta garzetta | reverse complement strand
CAGGCAGTTTTTTTTTTTTTTTTTTTTTTTTTTTGAATGTTTTGCTTGATGGACTTAAAATTCTATAGGAGAGGATCTGGGATGAATCTTTTCCTAACATCAATTTATAGGAACAAAAAAAGAGATAGATTTTACATGAAGGGATCCAGAGTTCATCCTTTCACCACCACATCCAGATGTTTGTATCATAACCCTTCTTGCCATAGGGCTGACTGACAGTTAGATGAGACATAAATATAGGCTCGTACTTTAAAGGCTGGAGAGCCCAAGTCAGCTATTAGATACCACTGGACTTTTAGAGGTTGAGTTTGAGAGATACTTTGATTGTATCCTTCTCCAAACCCACTTTTCCTTTGTCAAGGCAGACCATATCAGGTTGCCATCCTCTCCTCTCTCCCTAGACAGTTGCCCACCTAGAAGGGCAGAGCTCTTGACCCCAGCTACAGTAGCACTCCTTCTCTCACGGCAGTAAGACTCCCTGATCTCTGAATATACCAATACCAGCAGATAAACATGTTAGAACAGCCACAGTCTTCCCAAAGAAAAACAAAAGAGCATGGACAAAAGTTAGCTGACTGTTAGTTATTATAGTTACCACAATAATCATCAAGATTTGTCTAGAAACAATGCAGGATTTGCTTCCTGTAACCTGTGCCTTCAATAGGTGCTTATTAAACATTTTTAGCCCACATCAGTGAATATTTGGAATTGATACAAGTTGCTGCAACCCCAACAAAAGAACAGATGGCTGTGAAAGCTGCTGTTCATATGCCAGAGATCTCATATGTATGCAAATTTGTGTTGCAGTATATTCCATTAGTTTTTCACCCCCTTTTCTTACTTCAATGTATCATTAAAATATTGAAAATTACTGCTTATTCCCTCTTGCCAGAAGCAGTAACAAACATTGAACACCTGAATCTTCGTTTCACCTCATCCCTCAAATCTCTTCCAAAAGTGAAATCTAGAAGACCATAAGATAGAATCCAAACATGCTTCAGGATCTTTTCCTTTGTTGCACCCCACCATGCTTTCTAATTATGTTTCTAATGCAAAAATAAGGAGAAAACAATAAAACAAGATCTGAAACATCACCAGAAAGATTCTCTGGCCAGATTTACTAAGCTAGAATAGTAAGTTTTAGTTCTCGTATTAACACATAGATATTTTTGAGATATTTTTTTTCCTCTCTAAACCCTTGAGACTCCACTAAAATTAACTATAAAAGTGGAAATCATGTAATTTCACATTTAATTCAGTGTCATGTTTTGGAAAAACCTGAGTAAGGAGCATAGTTCTTATGTACAATTATAATATAGTGCTTCTGACACCACCTTAGCTACTATTATGTTCCACATAAAGATAGCTTCATACCATTTATCGACACTAAGATCCCACACAAACATACCCACAACTTGAAGCACAAGCAAATATTGACTTCATCTGAAGACCAATGGCTGTTCTTGTGATTACTCATGCATACTGGCAGCATTTCTAACCACGAGTATAGGCGACGGAAATTTTACAAGCATAACATAAGTAAACTATTTATCACATAATCAACGCAAAATATGTTATCATACTTCAGAAATTTTAAAGGGTTCAAAAAATATTTGATGCAGGGGGCCTCAACTTGTTTGGGCTCACCAAATAATAAAGAAAAATATTTTTTTTCCTTTCTGTGAGAGAAGAAGGAAGAGAAGGGAGAATAAAGAGGAGGCATTACTGTTGTTCTTGGCTCTGGGTCAGATGGGTCTGGTTTATTCTGCTGAGTGCAAAGGAAAGTGGAAAACTACTTAAAGCTGAACAAAACTATATAAACATAGATTTTAACTACTGTCTACCTGGTGCTCTGGGGAAAAAGAAGAGCCGCATATTCACATGACAATATTTTGGTCTTAGTGAACAAATGTATGAAGAAAAAGAATTGTTAGCATGAAACAGGATGCAACCATTTTTATTTTTTTTTTAAATAAGCCAAACTGAAAAGTAGCAGCAACTAAAAGGTTAAATTCTGCATTAAAATAAGAAAAAATGCTAAATATCAGTACAGCCAAAAGCACGTGCTTGATACTAGACTGTTAAATTCATACTCAGCCACATAAATTAGATGGCATGGATTTAAGTGCTCAGCCATAGGAAGAAACATTTGTAATCCTGATCTCAGAGTCCATGGACAAAAGAAACTATGATATATTAAATATTCACACACACAAATTTGTCTGTAGTCACACAATGTATTTGAATATGTGTCAAATGATTTGGAATCAGGTACTCATGTTTAGAATAATTATTAGTTCTATTATAGATGATGTGAAAATTTACTATAAAGACGTACCTGAAGACTCTGCCCTCTATTAGTTATAACTCATCACCTTTTCAAATTGATTCAATGAAATTCTTTAAACGTCTAGTGAAAGTGTCTTGATCTAAGATGTACCATCATTTTATATACCAATTAGTGATGCACACACAAACAGGCATGTAAGACACATAAAAAGACCAAAAAAAGAAGGGGGAAAAAGAACGAGAAAAGAGAGTGAGCATGCACAGAAATTTTGAGACAGTTTCTAGAACTACCTTGAGGAACAGTAGTAATGCAGACAAAGTACAATTACCTCACTAGGATCAAGATTGGACAATCTTGTACCAACACATCAAAATTCATTGACTATAGGTATTGATGGAATGATTAAAATGTGATAAAACTCTCAGGTTTCTGAATTAAAGTATTAAAAAATTATCTTACACCATCACCTTATCCATAGAGAACATACACTTAGGCTCCAGCCTGTAGCTAACTGTTTGTAAAGACAAGAGAAATGGGAAAGGAGGACAGAAACAAAACTCCATTTGGGATGAGCAATCTTGAGGTTTGCTGTAGAAAGATTTGCCAGTGTAAGCATGATATAACAGGGCAAACTATTAGTTTTAAAGGATCAATCCATTGTCAGTTACTGTAGTTATAAACCAGCACTACTCTTACCTATCCCTTGACAGGAGCAATTTGCTCAGCTCTGTACAAATCAGAAGTAAAAAGTCCTTGTTCTGCAGGTCTGTAGCCAGTCCTTCAGTTCCGCTACTATGAAGCCATTAGTACTTAAATGCTTGGCTAGAACAAAATTACAAAACTCTGATGTGGCAGGATTAGGATGTCAGTGCATATAAAGCAAAGATACAGATGAGAAAGGAAAAATGCTTCAAGAATAGGAGATGCAGGAGATTATTGGGAAGACTGAAAAAACTTTCAAAATATATCCAATGAAAATGAAGTATGATATTCACAATAAGATGTGAATAAGAGTTATTTTAAATAAAGCTCCACATAAACAGAAGAATGAGTTTTTTATAACGAGAAAACAGAAAAATCTTTGTTCATTGTTGTCATTGATAAAGAAAAAATCTTTATATGTAATAAAAATTACACTAAATTCTTCACTTAAAAAAGAAAGAGCGATTCCAAGGGATTTGAATTATTACTAGAAGAATGAATTAGAAATACTGGACACTATTTCTTCCTGTAAAAATATGAAGATAGAAGACTGTTTTCTCTGTCAGGGACTTTGCTGCATCCTATTTTCAAGGGCAAGGTGAAAGAAGTGATGTTAAAGCAAACAGAGTCAGAATTTCCAAAGATAAAATGAGGTGATACTGAGGCAGTTGCAAACATTACTGCTTTCAGCTCCTCTGCCAGGAGTCGCTGCCCCCATCGCATCGCATGCATGTGCATCTCGGCCACTGTCAGTCAGAGCCTGGCACATTTGCACAAACCATCAGCAAAGGACGCCAGAGTGAGCGGGTGCTTTGCCTGGAGACATGTTTCATTCTGCCAGCGCTGTTCTCCTGGCTGCAACCTCAGCTGATGGGATGGGCAGGCAGCTGGAGAGAATAATGTCTTAACCTCTCATTGCTAAATCTACTGTAGTTTATTGGTCCAAGTCCTTTAATTTTTTTTCTCCCAAAGAACACCCAAATCAAAGTGGAATTCAACCTTGGTGAAAACAGGTGCAAGTGCCAGGACAACAGAGGAATCTTTCAATTATGCCAAGGCCACAGCTATGCATAAAAAGATATTAACCATGTGGCAAAGGAGGAGAAGACTTACAAAGAAAATTCCCGAATAACTCTTCCATATTTAGCCTTTTTTTAAGTATAATTATGTGACAAAGACATTATTTCAGACAAAAATGTGTATATGAAGGCCACAGATAAAGTAAAAAAAGGCTTAAGAATTTGAAAGCCAGCAGAAGAAATATTTTGGTTACTAAATTGCCCTCCAGAACTGGATGCTTAATTTTTTGCAAAACTAGAGTGACTTCAGGGGTAGCATTACAGAAGTAAGACAAATCGGCGGGGAAGACGACCGGCCTGGCTGGACAGAGCCCTACTACTGCAACTCAGGAAAAAAAGGAGAGCTTACCAGCTCTGGAAGAAGGGGCAGGCAACCCAAGAAGAGTACAAGGATCTTGTCAAGTCATGCAGAGAGGAAATTAGAAAGGCAAAAGCCCAGCTGGAATTTAACCTGGCCACTGCTGTAAGGGATAATAAGAAAAGTTTTTATAAATATGTTAACAGCAAGAAGAGAGCCAGGGAGAACCTCCATTCTCTAGAGGATGCAAGGGGGAACATTGTCACTAAAGACGAGGAAAAGGCTGAGTTACTCAATGCCTTCTTTGCCTCGGTCTTTAATGGCCCGATGAGTTATCCCCAGGGTACCCAGCCTCCCGAGCTGGAAGATGGGGATAATGAGTGGAATGAACCCCCCATAATCCAGGAGGAAGCAGTCTTTGACCTGCTATGCCACCTGGATATCCACAAGTCTATGGGACCGGATGGGATCCACCCAAGAGTGCTGAAGGAGCTGGCAGAGGAAAAAAAAAAGCCACTCTCTATCATCTATCAGCAGTCCTGGTCAACAGGGGAGGTCCCAGATGACTGGAGATTGGCAAATGTGACACCTATCTTCAAGAAGGGCCGGAAGGAGGATCCGGGGAACTACAGACCAGTCAGCCTGACCTCAGTACCGGGGAAGGTTATGGAGAGGTTCATCTTGAGTGTGCTCACCAGGCACATGGAGGACAATCAGGGGATCAGGCCCAGTCAGCATGGGTTCATGAAGGGAAGGTCTTGCCTAACCAACCTGATTTCCTTCTACGACCAGGTGACCCGCATGGTAGATGAGGGAAAGGCTGTGGATGTTGTATACCTGGACTTCAGCAAAGCCTTCGACACAGTCTCCCATAGCATTCTCCTGGAGAAGCTGGCGGCTCATGGCCTAGATGGATATACTCTTCGCTGGGTTAAAAACTGGCTGGGTGGCCGAGCCCAGAGAGTGGTGGTGAATGGAACTAAATCCAGTTGGCGGCCGGTCACAAGCGGTGTCCCCCAGGGCTCAGTTCTGGGGCCAGTCTTGTTTAATATCTTTATCAATGACCTGGATGAGGGGATTGAGTGTGCCCTCAGCAAATTTGCAGACGACACCAAACTGGGTGGTAGTGTTGATCTGCTTGAGGGGAGGAGGGCTCTGCAGAGAGACCTGGACAGGCTAGATCGATGGGCCGAGGCCAACTGCATGAGGTTCAACAAGGCCAAGTGCCGGGTCCTGCACTTTGGTCACAAC
>NW_009259796.1:2188484-2201673 GCF_000687185.1 Egretta garzetta | reverse complement strand
TTTATGTGTTGCTTGAATCAAAGGGGAAGGGGGGGGTCGGAAATGCCCCGCCCCCCCCCCCCAACCCATCATGAAACATACGATATGAACAAAGATTGGTGTCTTTTGCATCTGCAGAGAAACATTTATTCTACTCAATCAAGCCTGCATGTCAGACACCACAGAGTGGTTGGTGCTCATCCAGCAAGTCACAAAGCACAGCTAACATTAAAAGCTTTTCTGCCTTTGGGGGTGTGTATACACAAACAGAGTAGCTCTAAGAAACAGCTCCCTTTTATACTCTCCCATTGCTCTGTACAACAGTATAATTAGTCTCCGCGCAGCATAATCAAACACACTGATCACTTGGTGACCCAGCAACATTGACAGGGCCCAGGTAATGAGAGTAAATACCACTATAATCTTGCTGTTAAGCAATATGGTTTTTAACTTCAATTCCACCCATATTGTAGGGATTTATAAAGATTGAAATAAACTTGCTGAAGCCAGAACTGGGAGAAAAAAAGTAGGCATAAGTTTTTGTTCACGTCTTCCATACCAACCAGTTATTTGCTCTCTTTTCTCTCATTTTTATTGACTTCACTGCTGTTCATTACAGGAATATAAATCACCACAAAACAAACCCTCAGGTAAACTTGCTACCTATGTTACCTGTGCCTTCCTTGTGGGCGGTATCTCCCACTGATTTTCTTAAAATTTCCTACAGGTACTCTCTCAATGAAGAGTGTTTTCCACCAGCCCTCATTAGAATAGCTTATACAAGCTTCTAGACAAAACACAGAAGTCTCAAAAGGCTGTTGGTATACTTAGGCATACATTAGAGCATTGACTGGAGCAGCTATATGTCCCAGGGCTATTATTCAGGTGAGGAATGGAGACTACCACATAACACACATGTAGCCATACTCCCAAATAGCATTATGATACTAGCAAAACTTATAGGTAGATCAGCTCCAAGATAAAGTCAAACTTCACTAGTCAAAAGTGGTCAATTTTGCTATTTTAAGTTAAGTATTACATGTAGCTATTCATTTGAAAGAAATGAAAAAATAGAATTACCAGGGAGGCCAAGTACCCCTAGCAAGAAACAACTACAGGTGTAGTTCTACAAGCACTTCTTCCAGTGGCAGTGCCAGTTTCAGTAATTGCTTTCTACCTTCTTATCCCCTCAGTTGTGCCAGATATTAAAGAGTAACTTGCACTTGTTCATTGTGCAACCACATGAACAAA
The DNA here is from genome assembly GCF_000687185.1 of Egretta garzetta. Classification (NCBI taxonomy): domain Eukaryota; kingdom Metazoa; phylum Chordata; class Aves; order Pelecaniformes; family Ardeidae; genus Egretta; species Egretta garzetta. The sequence continues at coordinate 2,200,443 of NW_009259796.1, read as the reverse complement.
AGTATCATTACAGACCATGATGATTCCCTGGTGCCATCAGCACAGGGGAGGGGGATGCTTAAATCAACAGTGGCATTGATGGAAATGTTCATTAGTGCATGGCATAACAGCCAGCAAGTGAAGGTAAAATTCAGTGGTGATATTTAAGGCAGTTGCACTCAGATGAGAATATGGTGCTGAAGAAAGCAATGGAGTCAAGTGCTGCAAGGTCTATAAAGCAAGATTTGTTTCTTTTGGTTTGGGTTTTTTTTGTTGGTTTGTTTGGGGGGGTTCGAAAAATTGTGAAAAAGCATTAAGCATTGAGATGCTTCCTTTCAGAAGTTCTGAAAAAATAGCAGCAGATCCAAAATATATAAGGAGCTCTTTTTTAGCAGCACCAGTAGCCTAGGCCTTTTCTTTTCTCTCTCCCTGCTGCTTGCCTTGAGTTCCTGTCCACTCACCCGTTTGCTGTCACCTTCTAGTTGTGCCAAAGCAACCATTTGTGAGGCTGCTCTGTGAACCTGAACAGTGAATTGTTCTGAGTTTTTAAAAAGGCAGGAGATCATTCTTTGACTTACATGAATCTGGTTGCAATGTACTGCAGCAGTGAAAACAAGTGGTGGGAAGCAGGAAGAACAAGCACAGGAACTGCTCAAGAGAAAAAGAACTGCCAAGAAAAGGTTCCTCAGTATCACAGCCCCCAAGACCATGATTTAACCTAATTAAGTTAATTAACTGGAAAATATGAGAGAAAGAGTAGCTGGCATTTGAGAGGGGAAAAAAAAAAATTGGAGCAGAGAGGGCTGTTAGCAGGAGTGTGGATAACAGACCATCAGCATCTGCAGAACAGAGAATAACACTGTAAACAGCAAGATCTGAAAATTTCTCAGGGACCTTGATTGACAAGAAAATGTGTTCACCCAAACTGAATTAGGAATTAAATACACAGAAAAGCCATCTCATCTGTCATATAGCCACCACAGGAAATGAAGTTAGCAATTATGCACAGAATGAGTTGTTAGTGAACTCTACTGGACTTCACATTTAAGCAAATAGGAAGAGCACACCATTTCCCAGGAATACCACAGTAAGACCTCATTTCTATAAAGAAAGAATTTCACTGGAATTCATTTTAAATCTGCTGAGCTGCAACCCTCATGGTCCAAAGCTGAGCTTTAACCCTATATATCTTCTTCTGCAGCAGTCACGTAAAATTTGAGCATCAAAATAAATCTGCTATATACATGTAAAATTTGAACTGTTATAAAGGTGATTATGTTAGTGAGGTATGAAGAGACCTTCTGGATAATTTTCTCAATGCACAAGTTTTCACAGTCAGGAAATCCTAAATAGCCTAAAGACTTTGACAGAATTCAGTTTTAAAATCTCAATTTGTGGAATGCAAGTAATACAAGTTTTCAGGACAAATAAGTTAATGCAGAAAATTATAACCATCTTGGAAAAGGGCTTTGAAAGAAAGTGACTTTATCACCCCAATTACAGGAGAATAACAATTCAACCATCACCACATCTGTATGCAGCTGCAATGCTATAATTACAAAGCCAGAATCAAGGCACGTGAAATTAGTCAGAAAATTATTCAGAGACAACATATACAGAACAAACAGGCAGGTTTAATGCTTTAAGAGCAGAGGCAAGCAGCATCAAAGAATATCCACCCAATGATGACACATTCTTCTCAGGTTTCGTTACTTGCCACTAGATAAGGCATGTTAGTTCAGTAAGTTATCTCCCCAGAGGGAGTAATTTTGTATTTTAGGTTAGAAGGATTAGAAAAAGGAAGCCGGATCATTATAAGACCTCATAGGGAAAGGCAGACTGGCAAGGTATAGGCATTATCAAGTCCAGTGAAAAGTTTAGGAAAACAGAGAGGTGCCTCATCCTGAACTAGGATAAAAGGTCTAGCGTGTTATGGCATGAGCCTAGCTTTGATTATAAATAGGTCCAAATGCATTACCTTGGGGAAGTCACAAGATTAGAACTTCAAAATCTTTAGGTACCTGGGCACTACAGGAATTGTGTATTGTTGAGGTCTGTGGGAGAAATGTTCTATACAACAGCACTGTGGTATCTGCAATGCAAGAGTAATACATTAAATACTGTGGAGTAACACATATGAGTAATGCCATTCCTGCAGGATCTCTTATTACTATCTAAGAGAGAAAAATGGAACTGGATGTAAAGCAACCAAAATTTAAATGAGCCTATTCAGGAGCAGGTCACAACTTAAAATAGCAGGACTTTTCTTACAGTATTAGGAGTACCCTAGGAAAAGGCCTATTGTCACTATTCTTTAACAGTGTTTACAGATTCTCTTTATCTTGAATTGCCCACAAAATCCAGCTTGTGGCAAAACAAAACAAACCTAGATTTTATACTATTTATTTCCTTTCAGCCATAGTTTTCAGCCATGACAAACAGAGAGAGAGAGTAAAGAAGGTGGCCAACTAAAACACGTCTGCAAATACCACTCTACTTCATTCAATTTCTATTTTTGCTACACAAGCCTTAGACTCACTGGCACAGTCAAAATGCCTGAGTTTGGTGACAGAAGATGAAATTTCCAAAGCAGTAAGAGGTGCTCTGTTATAAGGCTCTCTCCAGTTTGAGGTGTATAAAGCTAGAATTCACACTCAGCTAAAGCTCATTAAAAACACTTTTAATTGCTTTTATAATGTATGATGACATGCCTAACTCCATTAACCTACTGAGGCTTAAAATTATTATTGTGCTCACTGTCCTCATCACTAAAGGATAATAAAGATGTCACAGCATATTATTTTTTAAAGTTGCCATTAAATGGACAAAGAAAGAGGTAGTTGGTCTGGTACAAGGTTTCAAATGCGCTCTATCTGCACTCACAGAAACTTTCAAGGGATGCTTGTATTTTAAAACAGAAAACTTTATATATTCATGCTACACATTTGCAAACGTTAAATAAGAAGTGTGGCTTTAAACATTTCGACAGAAAACCAACCACCACCTAGGGCAGAGACTAAAGGCAAGCAAAACAGAAGATAGAAATTGCTTGCAGAAAAGAAAGTGAATGTGTAAGAATCAGAATTGTTTAGGTTGCAAAAGACCCTTGAAATCATCAAGTCCAACCATCAACCTAGCGCTGCCATGTCCACCACTAAACCGTGTCCCTAAACACCTCATCTACCCATCTTTTAAATACCTCCAGGGTTGGTGACTCAACCACTTCCCTGGGCAGCCTGCTCCAGTGCTTGACAACCCTTTGTGTAAAGAAATTTTTTCCTAGTATCTAATCTAAACCTCCTCTGGTGGAACTTGAGGCCATTTCCTCTCATCCTATTGCCCATTAGGTAGGAAAAGTGACCGAGCTCCACCTCACTACAGCCTCCTTTCAGGCAGTTGTAGAAGTGGAAGAGAACTGATTTGCAAGCACTGGGGAGAGAAATCACACTATGGTTTAACTCTCGTCCCTACTCCAAACACCACTCGGGATTCTGAGGTCATTAGATCCTCACACCTTTCTCACAGGTGGCACAGTCAGCTACTGTTATATAGTGGCACAACAGCTTCATTATGGTTTGTTTCTCTCTCTTGTACAAGTACAGAAATCCTTTTAACATTATTTTCTACTTCTACCATAGTGCCCTGCTGTCCAGTTTCTATTCTTCTTTCATCTACACAAAGGAAAGCTGAAACAGGTTCAGCACAACCTTTTCCTTTCTCTTTTTATTTTTTCTTTCTCTCTACCTCATATGACATTAATAGGCATTTGAAGACCTAGGCAAACATGCAGCACACAAATCAGACTACCAACAGCACATGCATCAGAAAGCACTTGATCTCTCCAAGGCTGGGGTTTGTTGGGGGTTTTTTGTGGTTTTTTTTTTTCTTCTTCTGCAGATAGTGTGTACTATAAAACAAAGACCTGAGAGAAAGTAGAGCTAGAAACCAAAATGACAGTCTTCTTACTAAGCCTGTAACAATTTTCATCTGCAAGACTGCCCATAAACACAGAAAAAAACACCTGATTTTGCATAAATGTAAAACACCCCAAAGTGTTCTTCAAGAATTTATAGGTTCCCACCAAGAGGAGGGGCCCGCCTCACCACCTGCCTCCATGCAAAAAAATACAATTATGCACAGGGTAGAAAAAGAGGTGGTTATCTCTCTCCAATAAAAATAAATAAGCAGCAGCACAATTAAACAGCAAGAGCAGTATGACTATTATACTAGCAATAGGCAGCATATAGTAGTTTGATAATTGGCGTATTAAATAGCAGCTAGACATGCCAGATTTGGTATGTGCAATTTTAACTAAGAGTGAGTCACTGCTGTATGCTTGGATGCTATGAACTTGGATTTGGCCATGCCAATTAAAGCTCAGAATTCAAAGTGACTGAACTAAAAATGTATTTCGAAAAGTGATCTCTTTTTATAAATATTCCTCACTCCAGGAGGTCGGGGGAGTATGCACACCAGATGCAGTCTTTGGAAATACAGCTGAGTCATGAGCTGAAAGAAGCAGATCTGCAGAAGAATACAGCTACGTATTAAACTCAATTCACTAAATGTCAAGAGAAATAAAGAAAAAAAATGCAGAAAAAAAATTCAATTCTCCAATCTTTTCTTTGCATAGAAAGCAGCAAAGCTACAGATAACTTACCAAGAATAGAAGGAAACCTAAATAATTGTAGAACTTAATTGTGTTATGACGCACAACTTAATACCTCTAGTTATTAAATCTAAATAATAAGCATGGGATTCTTCTGGATTTTAAACAGAAAGGTCAGACATTCTTTTAAGTCATTTCCTACCCTAGACAAGTGTCTCTGTCAGAAAAGTTATGCCAATAATAGAAACTTCCTATAGAAACTTCCTATTTGGACAAAAATATTGTGAAACTGGAGTCATTTGACAAGCTCTAGACAGAAAAGCAACACTTCTGCCCATTTCTTTTTTGTCTTTTTAAGAGGTAAGTTTCAGCTGCAGGTAGGCATAAACAATAGCCAGCAGGAGTTTGGCTATAAACTGAATCATTTTATTACTGAATCATTTGTCTGAATTGGGCCATACATTTCTAACGCACACAGGAATGCAAGAAAGGAAAAGCTTACACAAACAGTACCAAGCCTCCATCATGAACACTGACACTTCAAGACTAGAGTACATGAATAAACATTTTCTTTATCAAAAGGCATGAGACAGTGCCTGGTGGCCCAGCACAGCTGCAGTGTTAGCACAGAACAGCTGGTTTCACAAGCCATAGTCCTGCCCTGTCACACATGTTCGGCTGAAATTGGAAACAGCAGAGTTCAGGGGTTAAAAGACAAGTTCACACGACACACAACTACCCAGAGCATTACTGGAATTTGCTGGTGAACTCTCACTCAGGGGAAGAATTTGTCAGGGAGGTTTTCAGCAGAGGAACAATGTATGGGAGTTTTCAAGCACTCAATTTATAACACGTCATCCTGGGAGTAAGCAGGCTGGGGAATAAGAGACAATGCTTAAACAAGCACAAGTTTTACAGTACATTTCTATGGTTTCTGTTTTTAATTTGATCAGTGCAGCCCACGCTAACATACTCTTCCTAAATTTGAAATGCAGTGTTGTGTGCATAACCACTGTCATAGCAGCGAGACATACGCTGCTTCCTTCCTCTGCTTCTTGTGTTCAAGCTTCTCTCAAACTGCTCATCCCACATGGAAAACCAATTTCTACTTTTCTGTCTTTCCCCAACTCCCTGACACTTTCTGCAGTCAGAGGGTTGGTACTTTGCTCTCAGCAGGCAGGAGACTACAAAAGAGTCTACAACCTCATGTGGAACAAGGATATATTCCAAGTTTAAAGGCACTATAGTTTAATGCAATGGAGCTTCACCAGTTTCCGTGGGCAAAACTTTTGTGCCATGCAGCAGAACTTTTCTACATGTAGGAAGTCTCAAGGTCAGTTAACTTATTCTTGGTAGGACATTAAGCTTTGCAGTCTCCTAACTACTGAGTATTTGATTTATCTGCCTTACCAAAGGATAAGTTGCAGGGAAATAAGAAGATAGCACTTGAGAGGCTACGTCAGCAATACCAACACTGCAGCCTTTGAAGAGTTCATGGACTGCCACAACAATTCATCCAGCCTAGACTTCTGGTCAGCTGGGAAAGAAGCGTGCATCCCCCCTCTGCTGCTGGGAACTTGTGGCACAGTCCTGTTACACACAGCAGACATCACTGCCAATACCACAAACCAATGCTTCTCCTGTAGAATGTCCTTACTGCCAGCATTTCCTCATACCACTTACCTTATCACTTAAGTGAATACTCATCATTTATGGATTCCCCCCTCTCCTTGAGAATAGGTACACTATTTGACCTTCCAACACCTTCATTTGAAAGACAGAATGAAGGGGAATGAATTGCATTGTTTAAAATCAGCCTTATAATATGGATCTTACTGAAAGTTATTTGAACATCACTCATGCAGTCATATTATCAGAAGAAGAATCCTGCATTCCAGCCTTCCCCATTCATTATCATAAAGTGGGTAATTGGCATCATTAACATTCTTCCCAGCTGGAAAGAATGCACTTCTACATTGCAGCTAAAATAATACGTTATTCGGAGATGCTTATTTTTGCACAGGTATTTAATGGCAATTTAAGTTTTCTATGTATTTAATAAATCTTTAATAAATCTACTACCTAAAGCATTGCTTGAACTCTTAAGGAAAATAAAATACCATTCCAAGGACAAAACCTGCAACAACTATAAACCAAGAATGACTATTTTGGCATTTGAGCGTGACCATTTCATATACAGTGCTATGAATGGGAAAAACAGAACTATAGCTATTAAAGGAAGCTAACTGTATGAAATCAAAACCATCCCTTTATACAGAAAGCATATGGTAGAAATTAATAGCAAGTGACAAAAGCTTGGTTTTTTTCCTTATGAAAGTTTATGCATGCTGTGATTTGTATGTCTATTTTTATGAAAATCCAGTTCTCTTTATATAATTAGAACAGCTCTTGAGGCAGGAAGAATATAATAGGCAATAATGACTTAGAACTGAGAAAGCCTCACTGGAGTTATCACTACGTCACAGCCTGAGAGCATTGCATAAGGCTAGTTTTGTAAAAGAAGAGACAAAAGCAGTCTGGGGGAGGAGCAGCATTCAGCTGCAGACATTTTTCCTACTCCTTGGCTGTGAAGATGAATGGTTGGAGAGCTGACAAGTTTTCACAGGCATGACTGAGCCCAGTCCTTGACTCAGAATTAAATGGGACATAAGGCTTTGGCTGGCCAAGATCACGAAGCATGAACAAATATTAAAACTAAAATTACCTTCACTGTTTATATCAGTGTAAAAAAAAAAAGTAATTGGGAATGGCACTGTTTATTGTTTGGCATGGATCCATCATTACTATGGGCTAATGAAAACTGAGAAGAAAGAAAATTAACCCGAGTGTTGTTCCAGCCTGGACAATAAAAAGTAGTAAATTCTGTGTTGCCCAAATTGAAAAATAAATTAGTTTTGTTTATACATATGTATATCATAGATTAAGCCTTAGTTTTTGTAAGCTAACATTATCATACCTTGTGCATTTCATATTTCATCTGCATTCATATTTCCAGTTTCTGCTAGTGCCATGCTATGATGCACATAGCATATATACATCTTTACCAGGATGCTGAATGAATGACTAGGAAGTGTCCATGGTATAGCTAAACCAAGGTTTTCCGTATTAATGACTGCCCCACAGTAATACTGAGATGAAGAAATTATTATTCTAGTTCTTTCTTCAGGATAATGAAGAGCAGCATCAATAGAGTCACCACCCTGGTGATGGAAGTTCTTACCCACACCCCAGCAGGCAAGTACTCAAAGCTAAATGTCAAAGGCAACTTTTCCCCATCTACATGCCCCATCTAGAACTGTGCAGCTCAGAGCGGTTGCCTTCCCACTCAATGACTAAAGCTACAGACTATGGACAAACAGAGCTTTTACATGTACTCATGTCAGAAAATAAAAGGCTTTATAGTACTTTGTACTTCTCACAAACTTAGACTGAGCTAACATGCTTTGTGGCACTTGTGACACTTGAAGCCATGCTGACTGGACAAGAAACCTGATGAGTGAGTTCTCCAGCAAAGTGTGGCAAACAGCATCCCAATATGGTTATCTCCTTACAATCAAACAGAAAATTCCACTGCAGCTACATTAAAAAATACAAGCTAGAAGAAAAATAAAAAATTATCAAGTAAGGTTCCCAATTCCTCTAAAAAAAAAAAAAAAAACCATGCTAAAAATCTGGGTCTATTTACATTATCTGGGTTACAAAATTATCCCTTCCCACCCCCACTCCACCCACTAGAAGCTAGCTGCTTATTCATCCTAAAAAAAAAAAAAAAAACTTCAGCCCACTCAACATTAACTGACACAAAAGAAAAACTTAAAATAGTTGCTGTATTCTTAATTTTCATTTTTGCAAAAAAAATTAAGTGGATGAGTTATTCTGCATCCAAGACTTATCCTCATTGACTTCAGTATATGCAGAGTCAACTTAACATACCATGTTTCACCTATATGCACCTTACATACACCTGAGAAGATTCTGCAAATACACAGTAACAAGCATTGGCTTCGATGCATACAAATTGCACAAAAAAGTCACACGAAAAAAAGTTATGATAACTACACAGAAACACATAGTCTTGGAACCAATAAGAGGAAAGTATGGTTAGAAAATGGGGAATCATAATTCACTGAAAGTGACATGCTAGTAAAACAACAAAATTATGAGCAACTTCTTGGCTAAATTCAGGCCGATGATGAAAGATGGAAATCCTTGTGGAAGTTTGCAAATTTAAAAACAAATTGCAGAGGAAAACAGTATTGAAAAAAGTAGAGAGCAAACATATAAATCACATTAACACTGATTAACTTTCATCAAATATTAGTATTCTATTTCAGAAAATTGCTCATAATAAGATACATGATTCCTTCTCCCTGTTTATTTGGCTTCATATTCTCCGCTACACACATGCTTCTGTGCATCAAAACAGCTCACAAAATATGCAAAAAGAAGGTTCAGTGGGACTTTGATCTTACCATCTTTGACAGCATCAGATTTTTGTAAAGTGGTTTAAAAGGTTTAGTTTATAGAAATAAAGGCATTACTACAAAAGCTGTTGTTCTATGGGATCAAGGCAGTCATGAAAGACAGTGGCAAGGGCACCAGAAATTTTTGCTATTATATACAAAGTATAGCAAATCATAATAAGCTCTAATTGCATTGGTGATTCATCAGTCACTTGTTGAGTGACACCAGTTTAGAAAATCACTTGTTTTGGCTGGGACAGAGTTAATTTTCCTCACAGTAGCTGGTATGGGGCTGTGGTTTGGATTTCTGCTGGAAACAGCGTTGCCAACCCAGGGATGTTTTTGTTCCTTCTGAGCAGCGCTGACACAGAGCCAAGGCCTTTTCTGCCCCTCACCCCACTCCACCAGCGAGGAGGCTGGGGTGGGGGTACAAGAAGCTGAGAGGGGGCACAGCTGGGACAGCTGACCCCAACTGACCAGAGGGATATCCCACACCATATGATGTCATGCTCAGCATATGAGGCTGGGGGAAGAAGAAGGAAAACGGGGACGTTCAGAGTGACAGCATTTGTCTTCCCAAGTCACCATTACACATGACAGAGCCCTGCTGTCCTGGGGATGGCTGAGCACCTGCCTGCCAGTGGGAAGCTGTGAATGAATTCCTTGTTTTGCTTTGCTTTCCTTGTGTGTGGCTTTTGCTTTACCTCTTAAATTCTCTTTATCTCAACCCACAAGTCTTCTCACTTATACCCTTTTGATTCTCTTCCCCATCCCACTGCAGGGGACAGTGAGCAAGGGGCTGTGTGAGGCTTACCTGCCTACCAGGGTTACCCCAAAACAACTGGTCACCATTGTCCTCTTTGGTGGAGAGATCTTGACTCATAGTTCTGTCTCTCCTCTTGAAGTGGGGAACTATTATGTTCTATAGCATGACTACCATCCTACCTACACTTTAATCCTCATCTGCCTGTACATGCACATGGTGAATGTGTGAGAGGCCTTATCAGAATATGTATTTCTGGTAAAACAGTGTAGTCATTCTAGCTTCCTGCCACCTCATAGTGTTTTCATATCAAAGCTGTCACATTAATAGCAGTTTCACTTTACTAAGCTAATAATAACAACAACCTATACATCCCATATATCAGCAGAAAGAATCCCAGAACTGCAGCTATTAGCAAAAAGCAAGAGTGGAAAAATTTATGCTACAGAAGGGTGAGTGATGAGAAAACCTATGCTCAAGTGTTTGTCTAAGTAGCATACACCACAGATGAGATGATGTTATGGTTATGGCAGTGTTTCTAGCTAGGGTATCCAATTAGACAAGCAAGAGGTGGATAATACCAGTGAACTGGTAACACATAGTTCACTTCTGTTCTCACTGTCTTATGTAGGGCATTTTTTTGATGTAGATGACAGTATCCCTTCCCACCTCAGTTATATTCTTTCAACTGCTCCCATTCACCTCAGGAATCTCGCTGAGCTGAACTGAAATGCAGACTATACTCCATTCCTGGAGAATAAGAACAAGGTACAATTTCCCTTTCATTTGGTGCTCTACTCAGACCCCAAGCTGTAACACATAATTTTTTTTAGCAGGATACTGAAAGACCCAGGTAACCACTGGAGAGATTCTTGGCTCCACTCTTGCTTTTCAAGAAGGGCAACTGGATCAGCACTGAAGTCAAAGTGAAATATCACTGGCTGGTAAATCACTACAGCCCTCAAACAAGTGTAGAAAATACAACAGTCATGACTGTTTCTGAACTAATGCTTCCTGAATTCCTCCTGTAGTACTTGCAACTTGCTCAGGGTTTTGCTCCAACAAAACCAAAAAAAAAAACGCAAAAGAAACCTCACCACACCAAAAAAAAATGTGTTTCTTTGCACTACTGAAAAATCAAAGTTATTAGAAACACAAATTACATCAGCGGTACATTATGAATACTACACTCAATCATTTTAGTTCCTTGAACGACAAGGCTATTAGTCTTAAAAGTTTAAGCTCACTTCATAAGCTTTAGGTCCAAGATCTGCATCCATTTCCACAGGCTGTTAGTCTGAGCCTAAGTCTGTGAGATCCTACTAGTTTTGCAGCTTCTACTCATCCCTTTTCGTTACTCTAACCACAAAAAAGAATGAAAACATGAAAAAAATGCACCATTTGTTTTACAGAGATGATTAATCACTTCTTAGGGCATTTTGGCAAGCTGGTAAAGCATCTCCACGAGCCTATTTTCACAAGTGAGCCTTTGCCTATTCATAACTGGCAAATAGTCTTCAACTTAGAACCAGCACATGCATCTCTGTAGACCAGACTGTCACCTTTTGTCCCCCTGCTCTGAGAGAAGCTTGGTTCATGCCAGTGAGATCAGTGCATGGGGCAAGGTACTAACAGATGAGAAAAAGGATATTTAAATCTCATTGTTTGGAACTTATTGTTTAAAGTTAAATCATGAAACTGAGTCCAGAAGAGAACCCCAGTCTCTGATAGTAGCTAACCTAATTAGGTTTTCTTTTAAGATTTTGATTCAGTCTATTAAGGGAAAATTTCACTTCCCTCTCCTTCTCTATCCAGAAGAAAGCAGACTAAGTAGATCAAAACGTTTATCCTATAATATACCACCTTTCCCAATATCTTCAACAGCATCTTTTACCTGATCAGAGCCAAGGCTAATATCCAGACATAAAATCCATTCTCTGTCCTCCAATACTAGAGCAAAAAGACATTTCACAAACAGCAAGATTTCTTTTTAAGTAGACATCCATCAAAAATGTATTTTTCTCACTACCTTGGCCTTGAAAACACTGTATTTTCCAATTTCCTACACGCTGCTTAATGTTATGCAGTGTCAGTCACACCACATTATGTCATTTTATACAGCAG
>NW_009259796.1:2184243-2188391 GCF_000687185.1 Egretta garzetta | reverse complement strand
CATGTTCAGAGATATGTGATATTTTGCCAAATCATTTGGCACATCTCACATACTCATCAATTTGAATTACTTGTAGATCATTTCAAGAGAGACGTAATTATTGGCAACCATTCAGAAAACAGCAGATAGTCTACTGAGTGCTTTGCTGGCCTTCTCATCCATCTATAAACTGCAAGATAGACAGATTTCGCTAAAACAATATAACTGCATGTCATATTAATACATGTGCAATTCTAGCTTATATTTACTATCTTGGGGAAATGCTCTGCAATTATTCTTTACAGTGAATAGTTCTTCATTCTACAGTTTCCCTAAAGGCAGCTCATAATCAGTGTTACTAGGAATACCAGATTCTGACCCTGAGGCTGAGATTATATAACACTTCTTAATTGATTCAAGTATTAATTCAACACCATATACTTTCTAGATTAAACATATCTCTTTCATTCTTTCAGACATTTCATTCTTACAGTAATTCTACACCAGTAATTAAGACATTCGTTACATTGAACTCTAGATGAACTATCCCTTTATGATGATGCATATCTATTTTTGTGTCACCTTAACACATTGCATGTAGGAGCCCAATAGGTAAACAGTGTCAAACTGATGTCTAAGGTTAAGTTCCGGTTATACAAACAAGAACATTCTTGAAAAGGCCATGGGTAGTGAGACCAAAACAAAACTCACAATACATGTATCATAACATTGGTGAACACTGAGATAGTTTTAGGGGATGACAGATCTCTGTGGAAAATACTGCTGCAAAACAAAGCAGAGAGTTTCTTCTATGTAGAAAAACCTTGCAATGGGAAATTGTACGGGGAATTGTCAACTGACTACAGTTCACCAACAAGAAAGTGTATGAAATTAGACTGGAAAAGTATTAATTTTAAAGTAAAAGAATACAAGTTTTCACCTAGTTGCAAAGCAAGCTCCTATACACAAACACTGCAAAGCAGTATTGGTTCAAAAGTAAATAGGCTCAAGGCCAAAGATTTGTGGCGAGTTTGCACTGATAAAAAACTTGTGGGCCAAGAAGATAGACCAAGAACTGAAGTCTGGATCTGACAGACTATGTGTTTGAGGAATATGCAGAAAGCTTAGAGATGCCTGGAGACTCACCCAAGGGTAGCCAGTGAGATCCTAGACTGAAATGTCAACACACTAGAGCCCTCTGAGCAGAGAAGGCTTGACATTTTCATGGGTTCCTTTGCATAACTGCTTTCATCAAGTATGGTTTTCTAATTTAAAAGCCTTGATTTCAGTAAATCAGAATAATTAAAAACCAGGCATAATAGACGATCTATATAGTTTGCAAGTCAAAGTTGTAGACTGTTCTCCAAGTAAAGGTCAAATCCAAAGACCCACTGAAATTAATAAGAAGAGTATCTGCATCCTGCAAGCCTATAAAAAGAAATGTTTGTGGTGTTTGGCTGATCATGACAACAAAAGTTGGCTATTCAGTGTACGTTTGTAGAGATACTAGGAAGACTGAGGCTGTAAACCTAATTCCACTGTGAAGGAAGTGTGGTATAGCTCCTCTCATCCAGAGAATGATAGCATTTTGAGAGTGAAAAAGCAGGGTACCTGTGGATCTGCCAAATAGTGAAAATTACTTCAAATGAGAATATTTTAGCCTGTATGTGGATAAAATAATCTTTAAGTGTCACAAGGCAGCTAAGTTACTCAGAAATAAATCTAATTTCTACTTCCAATTTTATTAGCCCCAGAGAGTCAAATGTATGAAGTTTGAAAGCAAACCCAAAACCTACATGGTCTCATGGACTGCTAAGAAGGCATTTTGCTGTCAGATACAAGTGTTACCTCATGAAGGAGTAGTCATCCATAAAGCAGAATAAAAAAAGAGAGGAGAATTCAGAGATGGAGATAAAATGGAGCAACTATATCTACCAGAGTCGACAGAACTATTTGTAATTCTTGGTCAGTGGCAGGGCCAACAGAGGACTCAGAGTTAACAAAACTCAGTCCTATATCCTTTCTACTCTGCAACAATCTTTGATTAAGAATATGAATTATATATCCTTTTAACTTTTTCACGTAGAAAAAGACAAAAGAGTATGTTAGGAAGGCAGGGAGAAATGTAGCTTGATTATATGAACAGTGAGCATACTACTAATAATATTTCTTCTAGCTACCCAGCCTTTTATCTGCATTAGCTGTGCTTATAAAAGAAAAAAGCCACAAATAATTTTCATGCAGTGAAAATTTCTGAGACTTTGAAATACAGTTTAATCCCAAGTTATACAATACTGATGTTTTATTATTTTTAAGCCAATCATTATTTCATTAATGTTATAATATTTCCACTAATTTCAGTGATCCATTTTGAGGAAAAGAGAACATTTTAATTTTTCTTTGAATGTAAAAGAAAGATTTGCTAATTAATGACCTTTTTTTAATTTTAAGATTCAAATTTCACTAGAGTCCTATTTCCAGCAGAAATCTGTTTCATCAGGCCACCATCAGCTAGTTCTGTTGTGCATTTAACCAATTTTCTTTGACCTGTATGATTGGTTTTTGTTATGAAAGTTAAGAAAGCAACAATAAGATGCACATGAGATTATCAAAACTGGACCAGTATGAACCAAGTTGCTGCCTGCCTTTGGTTGTGAAATGAGATCCCAGCCTGGGTGGGGGCTGGGGGGACACACACTCACAAGAAGGAGCCAGCCGAAAATGGGCGACAGCAAAATCATTTCCATACATTTCTCATTTCCATTCTTGAATAAGAATGAATTCCCTGGATTTGAAAACTGTTTTGGCAGCACACACTGGATAAGATCATTCTTACCTCCACAAACTGATCAATGTTCTTTTTTGATTCTCTTTTCCAAAGGGAGAGCAATTTCTATCTTTCTAGAACATAAACATTTCAGAATGACTCATGTGTTTTGACAAGCTATCACATAAATGGGACTAAATATCACAAGAGTATTTATCAGAGCATAAAAATATACTGCATAATATAAACCTTATAAGCAACCCATTTAATTTTTTAATAATTAAATGACATGTTATCAAAATAATTACATTTTGCAAATTTTCAGGACAAAATGCTTCCTTAGGATGTGGGAAAATGGGGTGAAAATGATTTTTTTTATAACACATTCTAAATTGAACAATGGCATGTGTCTGAAAATGGACTTAGACTCACATTACTTGTAATTGCACTTTTCTTTCAATCACCTTCATTTCCCCCAAATGAAGCTCCCTATAAGTGAATAATCTCTTTTCTCCTAATTTTTCCTGTTACATAGGCACTTCATCTGATGCCACTATCATAATATAACTAATCTGGAATCTATCCCAGGCAAACCCAATAAAATTAATAAGTTTTCTCTT
The DNA here is from genome assembly GCF_000687185.1 of Egretta garzetta. Lineage (NCBI taxonomy): Eukaryota > Metazoa > Chordata > Aves > Pelecaniformes > Ardeidae > Egretta > Egretta garzetta. The sequence goes on along the minus strand of NW_009259796.1, from coordinate 2,185,025 downwards.
CTGACCAGAGGTGAGGCAAAACAAAAGATTTGTTGCAGAGCAGTACCAATGCTTTCTAATTTTGTTTCCACAGATAAAGAAGTCAAGCAACCATTTTAAGTCAAACAAAATACTTCATTTTCACCCCGCAAAATGTTTTTCTCACTTCCTAGAATTTAAAGAACAGCAGCAAAATCTTTGTGCATAAGTCAATATAGGGTACAACCACATACAGTTCTCACATCCAGATGTTCAGCTGCCCACAAGTTTGAGCATTAAGTTCCAAACAGCAACAATCTGAAAAGCTGAGGTGTGCAGTGGGAAAGATTATCAAAGCCCTTCATGGTCCCTCTAGAATATACAAACTATACTGGATAGATAAGGAAACTTCAGCATATGTCCTTCTAAGTCCCACTGAACGACTGTAATTTGTGTTTCATTTAAAAGAAGTTATATATTTCTTTTTACCAAAAAGGAATTTTAGTATTGATGTGAGGGGAAAAAACATAGTTGTCACCGAAATCGGGAAGAATGAACCTCATAACACCAATGTAGTGTTAGAAGGCAGGCATTCTTTATTCACGGCACCGGATGCACGGGGGATCGCTCCACCTAACGTGCATACCATCAAGCGGCAACTTGTCCGTTTATATGTAGCAAAGTATTACATATGTATGAATTTTTCCGATATGCCTATACATATGCATAACCTGTCTCCGCTTTGTATTAAAATTAGCTTCAGGAGGTCATTTCCATAAGTCCCTCCCCACTGCGCCTGCTCAGTGCCTCCTGGTGGTGGTCGT
>NW_009259796.1:2178703-2184031 GCF_000687185.1 Egretta garzetta | reverse complement strand
GCAAGCTAGACAAAGCTAATAACAAAGCAACAGCAAACTAGACAATACTAATTTTAGCAAAGTAACAGCAAGCTAGACAATAAGGCCTAAATCTTATGCATGTAAGCCATTTTACATTTGGGGTCTTTTTGACCCTTAGGGTATCATAGTGGCCTACAGTCTCCTGAAAAAAGGCAGGCATCACTTCATTCCAAAATAGGAGATGTGTTCTTTCAACATCATAGTTCAACTTTAATGTCCATAGAGTCTTACTTTTACTTACATCCTTCATTACTTATAACACCTTCTGCAAACTAATTTATCTGTTTGTTTGTTTTCTACTCATATTTGGAATAGCTATATAGAAACGGAGCTTCTATCTTTCATTATCATTGTTACAGCACATAAGATCACAGTCAAGATCTGGTTTAGAAACAACAAGGTACTTTGGTAGGGGCCTTTGGACCAAGGAGCTTAAAGTTTTGGACTAATACTATAAGCTGTTCTGCATATGCCAATCTACCTGTAGGATAAAGGCTTGAGCCTTGGTTGACTACAACACAAACACAAGTCTCAAGCTTCACAGAGTGAACTGCAAGATCTGAACAGCTAATTGTAGAAAAAGAACAGGCCAAACTGAAAAGAAGATCACTTAATTATATAGCTGGGTAATATATAAGTACAGTATGGGCTGACAGCTCCTGAAGGTACTAATTTTCATTACTAATTTAAGTAACATCTTTGGTGTGGATATAAACCACCATTTGTTCATACCATTTGCTTGTTACAGGTATCTTAGTGGAATTTGGGCTCCAAGAAAGACTTTTAAATTTTGAAATAATGATAAAAATTTAATTTAGTGGTCATTTTTATTCCATCCTGGTACTTATTTCAATAGGACCATTTCTGTGCTCAAAGTTGAAAACATGTTTTAGCACTTTGCAGAATTAAGCAAGAACATATAATCCAGGGGCAGTCCTGTGAGACAGGATCAGACAGACACAGGCAGCATCCCTGCAGTTCATTCAAGAAGGTTCAATAAGAATCTCTATGGAATATTAACTAACAATTAACCCTCTTAAAAAATGCACACACAGAGGACTTTGCAGCACTATGGCAAAAGGACTCCAGATAAAAACACTATTGGCCAAGGTCCTGTGTGAACAGATCCCACGCTCAAATGAACTGGGTTGCACAGAACTGTTAATATGGTTCTGAATGGGATGCTGTGCTGCAGAGTTAATAAGAGGACACTGCAATGCCCCCCGGTATGGGGAGAGGCAGATGGGCTCAGCATGTTTTCATGCTTGGTCAGGTGTTATTAATCTATGACCAAGAGAGCAGGTGGCTGTCATAAATTGCAAGAATTTTTCACAAATCATTCAGCTCTCCAAAGAAACCAAGTACCTGAATGTGCTTTTATTATGTCTCTAAAAAAAGAAAGAAAAATGAAGAAGAGATTGCAATCAAGTGCTATTTAAAGTAATTGCTAAGTTTAGACAATGGTGCATATTGAAAGGAGAAACTGGAAATGCTACATCCAGCAGCCTCCTGTGCCTCAGTCCTTTTCCCATTAAAAATTATATGAAGTACATATTGTTGAAGTAACAAAGCTCTATTTCCAAGGCAAATGCAATTCAGGAATAACTTAAAAATGCACTTCAGTGACACTGAACTGGAAGTATTTTGAGCCCAGCATTCTTCTTCCAGTGAGCTTTACCATTTATTATTTGCACCAAGAGACAGACTAGGCGCCCCACTTGAGATCAAAGATATTGCTGTATTCAGAACATATTAGTAAAAAAGTAGCAAGAGACAGGCCTGCCTTGGAGGTGGTCACTGTCAGCATAGAGGAGAGACCCAGAGAGAAATGCTGAAAACATTGCTCATCTGTAGAACAGGGAAGGCAACAAATCACAAAGGTCAAATTCTGAAGAGCTCAGCTCCATTTAATCATGTAAGCTAAGGATCCACATTTGCAGAAGTGCCTCATTTTCAGCAGCCCATAACAGCATCTCCTGTGCATGTCCACACTGAAACAAGGAAGCCAAGCTGGAAAGTGAATCCTTGTATCCTAGGTCATCCTCTGACCAAAGAACTAGCTCCTACCACCACAACAGAAAGATTTACCACAAAGCCAGGCCTGCCAGGTGATTTTACAGAAGCATGCATCCCCTGTGACATGAAGAAAAGTAAATGAAAGTAGTATTGTAGAAGGTATCTTACTGCTGAACTACTATCTCAAGTATGCTTGAATACAATTAATATATGCCATAATATATTAAAATTTTTCTTCAAGTTATTGGAATTTTATCTGCATAGTTAAAAAAGCAGCTATGCTATTTGCACAAGTGATTCAACATTTTATTGACATTCTTTGCCTAATACCACTGGAATTATTTTTTTTAAATGAAATAAATTTTGCAGCTTTAATTCCATTTGCCCTAATTGTTAAATAATTTCTGCCACATCTTTAACAAACCCTCAAGGCAAATAAAAATTGACTCCATGTGCTCAGCTTCAATCTGAACAAATTTAATCTAAACCATTAACACAGAGAAGGTGATGTATAAAAGGCGGAGGAAGAATCCCAGGGGCTCTCTGAGTAACAGGGTTACCTTACTTGAGCATCTGGTGCTTCATTCAAGGAGCTCAAACTCTGCAGTCAGAACTCGTAAGTCCTGACATCAATGTCTACTTCTGTGCAATAAATTGTGCAGAACCACAGCAATAAGGGAAAACTAGTGGAATTTATAAAAATATAAGAAACTAAAATATAAACTGAAGATATTAATTTAAAAATATAGGGATGGAATTATTTGAATTTAACTTTAAACCATTTGTGGCAGATGGCTAAAGGGAAACAACAAGAAAAATCAGATACACAAAATAATTTCTATATCATTCCATTCCAGATTCACTCTATTATTAGAGGTGATATCTCAGTGAGAGTTTTCCTGTGATGATATTATTATTATTAATAATAAATGCTAATACATGTCTCAAAAAGATACAACATATACTATTATAACAATATAGAAAGATGGTTCAAGGGAATAAACAAAATTATTTTACTACACAGTATGCTAAGGGACAATCTGTACTTGGCTAATTTAGGAACTTAGAAAAATGTTTACATGGCAATTTTTATAGAAAGCTAAACAGTCTTATGTGGTTGTTTCCTGTTTTGGTTTACTTCTCTTTTATGGCCTACAGAGGCTCTACTGTACTGTCAGAATCATTCCTTGCCTCTTACTCTTCAGATTCTACTTTTGATGCACACTGACAGAAGTTTTTTAAGCTCGCCTTGAATAATAGGGGAAGTAAAAAAAAAAAAAGGAAAGAAAAGAGTCAAATTTAAGCAGGTGTTTGGAAGAGGTTCTCCCACTTCTATTGTAAAATTAAAGGATGAATATGGAATGACAAGTTTTCACTCTAAAACTAAACACAGAATAGTGCTTGTTCAGCATGTCAGTGAAAAACACAAACATTTCAAAATATTCTTTTTTTTAAAAAAAAAAAAGCAAAACCACAAATATAAACCACATAGCCTCTTGACAGTAAGTTCCTCTGCAGGATTACCATGGTAAACTGTAACCCAAGCTCCAACTGCAATGTTCTCTGAAAGAACATATTACACAAAATCTCATGTAGACACAACATGCAGATGGCAGGTTATTGACTAGTACAAGAGCCTGTCACATAACAAGCAGGACCTTCTTTTACCAGGATACTATAGAAGAGAACTTATACAATGGGGATTTTATATTAAAGGACTCCTGGGCTTAAAAAAAGTCACTAGCTTTTATTTTAATAATAAATATATAATTTAAAAATACTTTTCCTCTTCATTAATTAATGCACCTTTTACTTTGCACAGCCTCAACCACCACTTCACCAGCAAGTAGAGCTACACAAGGAAAAAAAAACCCTCATATTTTGAATGAGGATAGAAAGCTAGTTTCAAAGTTTAATGGGCAAAAACTGTCTCAAAAGCCCCTCTTCTCTGTGCCAACTGCGATGTCCCTGTTCAATATAAACTTTCAGATTCTATAAATTTACGTTTCTAAATAAACTCATTTAGAAGCATTAAAGGCATACAATATATACAAGCGTATATAACGAAAAGTTTAGAAAAGGTGGTTTCACTCAAGGACAATGAAAAAAGTTGTTTTCCTCTAAAAAACTCAATACCGCTACTCTTCTATTTAACTTGAAACCAGTGAACTAAATACAACACTGCAATACTGGCATTTGAAAAGACAATTACATTGTTTTTTCTATACTCCAAACATTTCTTTGGAGTTCTGCTTCTCACTTCCAGAGTGTTTGGGGGACAGAATTTTTTAAATAAGTGAAACAATAAAAAAAAGAAGCTAAATCTACCCTGTGTTTCAATCTGGGCAATGTCACTGGAATTACTGACTCAGTTTCCCATCCATAAGAAGACAACACAAATTATCTACAGCAATACATGCACATTTTAAGCAAAAGTACCCTTTCATTACAGAGCTTTTTGGACAAACACAACCTTCCTCCCAGCAAGGAAGTAAGTGGTTGGTTTTAGTTCAAATGAGTTCACTCTTGTTCACCAAGCTTCTCTGCTCAAAAAATGGTAAGAGAGAAGACAGGACTGAGAGGAGAGAACTGACTAAGCCTAGACCACTGTTAAGAAGTAACTCCTGGATCTGTATCTTCAGTGTCTGTGCCCAAAGAAAGATTGCGTTAGTAAACTCTAGATTTGCTGGCTAAATACCAGCTAAAAATACTTTAGGGAAGAAATCAGCAGATGCACATTGCCTGCTAATAAACACAAGCCAACAGTAATGTTTGAAGGTAAAGGAGTTGTGCTATTTCATTTACAATCCAGCTGCAATCTGATGATTGTTGCCTTTCTTAAACCAAAGGCACTTTTTTGGGGGGGTGGGGTGTTGAAAAACAAACAGAATAACAACCTCGCTATGTTTAATTGTAATGACTGTTCCTATCAGCAAGGTCACTCATTAACTGCAGAACCACAATAATTACCTCTATTGTTCATTGCATGGGTTGCCCAAGACTTCATATTCTATTACTGCATTATTGAACAGTAGAAACTGGACAAAGGTTCAGGCAAACAATGTCTTCATTTAACCACAAGTGTGAATTGCTATTTCTTATCTGCTTGCAGTAACAGACTTATCACACTAGGCATTTTCTAGAAGACTAGTGCCTTTAATTTTACAAATACTCATGTGCTGGTTTTGGCTGGGATACAGTTAATTTTCTTCACAGTAGCTGGTACGGGGCTGTGTTTTGGATTTGTGCTGGTAACAGCGTTGCCAACCCAGGGATGTTTTTGTTCCTGCT
>NW_009259796.1:2173338-2178682 GCF_000687185.1 Egretta garzetta | reverse complement strand
CTTTTCTGCCTCTCACCCCACCCCACTAGCGAGGAGGCTGGGTGGGGGCACAGCTGGAACAGGGGACCCCAACTGACCAGAGGGATATTCCACACCATATGATGTCATGCTTAGCAGGTAAGGCTGGGGAAAGAAGGAAACAGGGGACATTTGGAATGATGGTGTTTGTCTTCCCAAGTCACACTTACGCGTCCTTGGGATGGCTGAGCACCTGCCTGCCCGTGTGAAGCAGTGAATGAATTCCTTGCTTTGCCTGTGCGTGGCTTTTGCTTTACCTCTTAAACTGCCTTTATCTCAACCCACAAGTTTTCTCGCTTTTACTCTTCTAATTCTCTCCCCCAACCCACTGTGGGGGCAGTGAGTAAGCAGCTGTATAGTGCTTAGTTGCCAGCTGGGGTTAAACCATAACAAATCATTAAAATCCAATTGGTGTGAAATTTCCCTGAAGTAGACAGAATATCTAATATGGTAGTAATTGGTGCTTAAAACTTGCATTATCCCAGGTTATTTGAAATGTAAGGAAATAAGTATGTTACGACAGTCACAATCTTAGAATATACAGAAAGTTACAAGATATGGCCATTGGAGAGAACCGAAATCAACAAAGAAATATGGTCACTGGAGAGGAGCAAAATCCCATGCAAATAATTCTGAATAGGTAGTGTTGAGGAATTGAGGATGGTTCTTGCCATGCACAGGCCTGCAAAGCGGGATAATATTAGCCTCAATATTTGAAGCAGTACTGTCACATTGATATAGTGCTGCCTGTGAGCAAATAACCCTGACAGACCCTATCTGGCACAGCCCTTGACACAGTCAATCTGTAAATAGATGCAAGTTACTACCTTCTTGCCTCAAAAAGCCAGTTCAGACTACTGCATGCCAAATAATTTGAGAAGTCATGTTGGTGTATTGAGGCAGACATGTTTCACAATCACGAGTTTCTTGGACTGTTTAGCAAGAGATTAGCTTATACATTCAAAAAATAAAAGTTTACCTTTCCACAATGTCTTTTGAATTGCAGAATTTAACATACAAAAGCCGAGTTTTTACTTAATCAAGAATCAGAAGGACTTCAGTATTAACAGTACTATCTAGACTAAACGGTGAAGAGTTTATAGAAATTCTTTACATAAATATGTTATGAACAGCTATGAGCCAGGAGACAACCAACAATATCAGAGCACCAAGCAGTCTTAGGGAATATGAATAGATTCCAGAATGAGGCCCCTTTACTAAAATGGACAGTTCTCAGGCAGACACTTTTGCTAGGAATAGCTTAAATGAGGCTTAAGATGGATGTAAGGATCTAAAACTGCAAGATGAGATGGGTTTCCTATTACCCAAGCATTTAATAATATAGAAAGAATTTTCATTTTTCTTTTTAAAAAATAGAGCTTGGGAATTATTTTTCTTCAGCTTTCATCTCTCATTGCTGCTGTGGCTCTAGATTAGTATAGGCAACAATCAAAATCTATATGCAAAAATATCACACTATTTCTCTTTGCAAATGACTTTGGCTACCCTGTTCTCCGAACACTGTCCTTTTTACTATTCTTTTAACATATACTTTTCATCTAAAAGCTGTTAAAAGGCCTCAGCTCTGTTAATGTAGGCATCCCTTTATCTGACACCAATGATTTTTACCAGGTCACTGGTTTAATGCCTTTAAGCCCTTCATAAATTAATCATCAGTGCAGTCAAATGATTTTGTCAACTTCATAACAGTATCTGCAGTTTTGAATAACTGGCTCCCAATGGAAGATGTGCAATGAAAACCCTTTAGCAATTTTTAAAAATCTCCTCCCATCCATAAGAGTTAAAGAACTGCAAGGAGCATGCTACTATCATTATAATGCCATATCCCGTACAGACAACATGGCTTGATGAAGGAGGAGGGAGGGGGGTGCAATTACATTGGGGCAAGTGAGGCAGTTTTACCTCTTAGGAATACATCAGGACTTAAAACACCTCCCACAGCCTGCCCCTCTGGACCAAATCAAAAAGCACTTGAACTTGAGGTAGTCCTTGCTGACCTCGACTAGCTAGATGCATTTGTAACATCAGGCATTGTTTAAATATGCTTGCTGGATCAAGATACAGCCCTAGTTTCTGCATGACAGGGCAAAAAAAATATAGTATAAAATTTTTTCACACACAAGCATTAATTTGACATTATACATCTTTGCACATTTAGCACACATTCAAAAAAAGAGGTGGCATTATGTAACAGAATTTCAGTCTCCCTTCTAGAAATCAAATTCCTTCCTAAAAGAATTACAACTCTTAATCCTGTTACAAAAGCAGTCCATGAGGGCCTAAAATTGCTGATAAAACAGTGCTTAAATGAAGCAAATTTGTATTATTGATGGTTCTCATGACCTGTGAAGAACTTTTGGAGTGAAGGACAATTCCAATTACTAAACCATTCAGTAGTCTAATAGGGTCTGCCTTCCTCTAAAGAGTACTGTAGGATTTTGGGATGCAGCCCTAAATGATGCCCGCAAAATATATCAGTGCAGGTGACGTATAGAACGCACTGATCTGAAAGCATGTCTGTTTGGGTCAGAAATCACAATCAAAGTGAGTGGCAGATTTCCAGTCCTTGACAATGCTGCATCTCCCCGAGGAGGCAAGGGCGTAGGCAAGGGGGCTGAGTGACCTTGATACACTGAGCTAGTCACGAGTCAGCATTGCAAGACTGCGCTCCAGGGAAGTTGTGATGTTATTAAAGCAAGACAACAGGAGAAATATTGCCAGAGGCACCGCTACTACAATAAGGATTTGTGAGAGGGGGAAAATTGAAAGAAACAGGAGAAGCAGCTGGGAAAGAGGATCATGATAGGGGATGGGTAACCAGCAGGGCAAAGGGGAAGAACAATGTGTATATATAGAAATCTACTTTATAAAAAGATGATGACTACATGTTCTGTATTTCCACAAAATTATTGGAAGTCCAGGTACAATGCAGTTAAGGTATCAAGGAACTGTACAAGACTAAAACATATCCTAGGTGTTACAGCTGTGCTGAACAAAGGATGAAGTGCTTTTTCCTTATAGCAGCTACAAATCACTGAAGCTAGAACTGTCATTAAACTACAGAATTCAAGAACAACCAAGAGTAAAGAAGGAACACAGCAAAGACTAGGACCGCTTTAAGAAATGTTTTAACTGCAGTATATAGAGAGCTATATAAAAGAGAAAAATTCATCATCATATGTGAATAAGATTCATGCAAATAATACTGTATTCTGCTATAACCTTTATATCAGATTCTGACCAGAAAGACACTGTATTTATTTCCTGAGATAGAATGTGATGTCTGAAGTTATACGTGTGTCTAAGGCAGTTCATCTGATACGTATTCCTAACTTTTTCCTCTCATTCTTTGCTAATTTTCTATTAGACTGAAAAGGTGGTAGAGTTAAAGCATGATCTATCTCTCAGTTAAAACACCTGAGCATATTTAAAATTCCCATTGCACATTCCTGTACCAACAAGCTTCCAAAACAAATGGGAAACTAAAGGCATTCTCAAATAGCATGGGCAAGTAATGAGTTTTCTGCTCTGGACACTTACCTTGAAACCTCAAAATTAGAGCGGGGAAATGCAAAGGACGGGAGGGAGGGACAAGTCTAGTTGTTTTGACTTGCCTTAGAAGAGTTGTGGTCCCCATTCTTTGTTGAAAGATGACCAGTACAGTACTTCTCACTGAGCTGAACAGAACATGCTTGGTTCACAGAATTTTAATTTTAGTATTAAAATCGCTTGCTGCCAGTTTCTAGCAATTTGTAGCTCTTGTTGCCAGCAAGTGCTAACAATCACCAGGAGTCAGATTCCAGCTAAGCCTGTCAGCACTTCAGTTTTTGGCAAACCTTTCACAGATAATATTTTGACACCTCGGTGATCACTTGCAGTTCAGTTAGATTAGGGATCACAGGTTGAAGCACATTGCACTATAGTGGTCTTTACAACAATTACCCTCTTCTAGCCTTTGAAATGAAGGAGACCAGCATTGCTTCTGTATTTTAACAACAGATGTTTCAAAAGTATACATTCTGTGTTTAACTTTAAAGATGGATTGCTTCCATCTCCATACTAGCTTCCACAAAACATAGTCACTTGCATAATGCCTGTCTATAGAGTTTCGCCTAGTACATTTGATAAGTCCATGACTTCAAGGACATCCAAAATGAGGCACAGACCTTTACTTTCAACTTTAGCACTTGGAAGAAAATTCTGTCATTTCACTTGTACTTTGAAAAGCTGGAGAAATTTGTAGACTTCTGGCTTTTGTTTTTGTATTTTTTGCCCAAAGATTTGAAAATCAAATGAGAGAAGTCCCCCAAGAATCTAAAAGCCAATTCCTTTCTGGGTTAAAATCAAAATGGCTCTACTAAATTTTAGAATGCAACATTGCTTACACCAATAAACGTCTGGCCCAATGTCTCTCAAGCCATGCAAAAGACACAATACGTGGAAGAAACAGGTTTTCCATTGGAACATGGGAAAATTTCAGTATACGACCTTAAGATTCAGAAACTTCTCATATCAAAAAGTGCAATGGCACAAGTGCCTGCACCTTGCAGCTATATCCTTTTACTTGTTCAAGCTTAAGTTTCAAAATGCCATCAACTGCAGAACCCACCTAGTACAGCTAGACATTTTTCTTTCATAGAAACCCAAACCATATATTCACAAAATAATTAGTAGTAATATTTATTTAAACAGATAAGAGGAAAATGGAAGCTTATCTCAGGACTGTAAATTTCATTTTTTGAAAGTTTAAATCTTCTGAATGCAAATATAGCACTGTGAAGAAAAGTTTTCAAACCTCACCTAAGTTCAATACACATACGATTGTTTCGTATGCTTTGATATCTTAGAAACTACGGAACTGTAGAAGTCATGAAATAAATAAAACCATCTCCTGTTAGAGTCAAGAAGACTTGCAGCTTGTGGTGGTTTGACCCTGGCTGGACACCAGGGGCCCACCAAAGCCGCTCTATCACTCCCTTCTTTAACCAGACAGAGGAGAGAAAAGTAGACCAAAGGTCTCGTGGGTCGAGATAAGGACAGGGAGAGATCATTTGTCAGTTACCATCACAGGAAAAGCAGACTCAACTTGATAAAATTAATTTAATTTATTATCAATCAAAATCAGAGAAGGAGAGGATAAAAACTGCTAAATCTTAAAACACCCTACCCCCTTCCCTCCCTTCTTCCTGGGCTCAACTTCACTCCCAGATTTCTCTACCTACTCCCCCCCAGCGGTGCAGGGGGACGGGAATGGGGTTTGAGGTCAGTTCATCACACGTTGTCTCTGCCGCTTCTTCTTCCTAGG
>NW_009259796.1:2163250-2172820 GCF_000687185.1 Egretta garzetta | reverse complement strand
CCCCCCCCCCCCCACTACCAAGACCTTGTTACACAAACCCAATACACAACTGCATACAAACTGAATAGGAGCTATTATATAGTAAAATGCCAGAAGGCATTTTGCTTTCTATTTTAAAGTTTGCCTCAAATTTTCCATGCCTTGGCAGGTTGTTTTCACAAGATTTCTTTCTAGAGCAAAAAATAGTTGTAGACATTGAAACCCACTGTTAGAAAGCGTTTCTAAGTTTGGATGCACAAGGCCTTAGCAACCATTGCACTGCATCTTACAGAGTCTTTCAAACCACTACAAAGAAACTACCACTTTAGAGGGAGAACTGTCTTACATTAACACAACCAGAACAGAAGATACCTGATCACAGGGTGCAGGGCAATAATGACATGGTACATGCTCAAAGCAGTAGCATTATTTGCTTAAATGCAAGTATTTTCAAAAAAAAAAAGTGACTTTCTAGCTATTGAGTAAATAACTTCTGGGTACACTTCAGCAGGCTTGCAGTCTCCACAGAAGAGCTTCACACTCTTGACCACATTTCTAGTTAAGTTTCAAACTGAATAGTACATAACAGCTAATGAACTTTTTCCAAAACCAGTGTATGCTTTTGCACAGCATCCATATCCCAGTGTTGAAAACAATAAAACAATCTTTGTGCAAAAACCAAAGGATACTTCAAAGCCATTTTGAATGAATCTGAGGAGAGCCTTTAAGTCTACTCCCCTTTATAAGTACAATGTTTAGGTCTGGTCTACATTTGAAGGTTTGCAAGTCAGCAGTGATATTAGTTCAGAAATTTCTCACCGTAAAGAGTCATTTCACTGCCAGAACCATTGTCAGACTTACACAGCTATACCACTATGCTCACTATTTCACATATGCAAGAGTGTAGAAGATATATGGAAGTACTTGCATGTACTGCAGTTGCATTCATATAGGATGGGGACAGCAAGAGAGGGAACCTCTTTACCACCAGCCATGTAGATAAAAGCAACATTTGTTCAGACAGCTCCATGAGCAGGCTGCTACTCCAGGGTCTTGTTCAGCACAAGACAGGCTCTTGCTACTAAGCTGAAGAGCTGCTCCCAGGCAAGCTGATACTGCCTTGCACAACAAGCAGCAAAGGCTCTGGACAGACCAACCACAGCAGGAAAGAGGGACACTACAGGTTAACCTGTTGAAGGCAATGCTTGCCCTCAGTTGTCATCAAGGCATTCAGCCTACACCTGACCTGCACAGGCAAAGCATTTGGGCAGCATTACTGTTACTATAACTCTGCCACCATCTCAAATGAGGGTTGCAGTATCAGAGTAATTTTCAAGTTACTGGACTGAATACACTTAAGTTTGCTTTTTCAGCTGTAGTTTCTTATTTCTGTTCACTAGGAACTCCTTTTCCAGTCTATTTGTGAACAGGATAATGTGTCATTTGGCAGAGGAGGTTATGTCTTATCACACTGCAGAAAGTTGCTAAGAGATTATCACCACAACTGTCAATTCAAACCACGTTCTAGCTCATGCAGTATTCAAGCTGTTCAGATCTGCACTGCTAGTCTGAACAACAGAGTTCACAGAGCTCCAGTCTTAGACTGTGTGTTAGATTTCTTGATCAAACGGGTTTCCACAGAAGTGCACAGTACAAGTTCAAATCAAATTGAAATGGAGAAACATCCTAAAAAGGGCTCATCCTGAATCTAGCACTCCCTGCCTCTTACTCTTCCCCCTCACCTCCAGTCTTTGTCTCCCAGCTTCTTGTGGCCTTTCTCATCAGATTCGTGCTACCTACTGCAAGCATCCCACAGGTCTCCTGCCTGACTTCATCCCAGAGGAAATGCACTAATATAATGAACTCTGGCCCCAAGAATGTTCCCACTGGACCATGTTTTGTATAGGAATCTATCCCCTTGCCATGTCAGCTGGAAATTTCAGACCAGAAAATTAAACAGATTTTCAAGAAAGTAAAATAACGAGTAATTAACATTTATAACAGCTTATCAAGGTATGTGGCAGGCTTCCAACATTCACCATGTCTTCAAATCAAAAAACTGAATATTAGAGATCAGCAATTGTTTTAGCTACTGGGCATGACACCAGAGCTATCTGTGAAATATTCTCACCTGATATATGATGTCAGGCAATGAGATTCCTCCTAAAATGTATAGGCAAGATTATCAGCATGTAATAATAGAGAGCACTTCAATTATGCCAGCACTGTTCTACAGATTTCCAAGGGAGAAGACTGCCATGTGTGTTTTGGCTGTGCAGAACTCCATGACATTTTTCAACAGAAGGAGAGTTTTGTTGCCAAATTGTTGACAAATTTTGTTGACAAATTCTGTCCAAGATTGTCTTAAAGAAAAAGCAACAAAAATCTAAGACTAGAATCTGGATAGATTACTAATAAGACATGCACAGAATATGAAGTACAAAAGGTGTCTTGTTTGCAAACCAGCACCCACAATCAAAACAGAAGGACTGTAAGGTGGCTGGAGTTAACACAAACTAATAAAATTTATTGTCTCTCTGGTGATCCCAGCAGTATAACTCAGGCAGACAATAATTAAGCATCTTTTATTCTCTCTTATTTTACGTAGTGGAGTCATACAGTTTTACTCAATAGTAGTCCTAACATTTCATGTCATGCAGTTACAGCCAAACCATGTCTCAGTTTTACTTGGTACAAACAGTGATTTAATGTAACCTAATTCAACATACTATATATTTTGATATTAAAAAAATTAGAGAGAAGTTTGGAAACAAAATCCAGACTAGAAACACCACATGTATACATGACCAGGGAACAAAGTAGTTAGATATACTAATACTTTGACATGATATCAAACCAAAGAAAACTGCTGCTCTTACTTGAAACTAACAAAAGGCATCTTGTTTTCACTTGGAAAGGTACAGCATTGTTGGCACAATATGTAAAAAAAAATTAAACTCACTAAAGTATTTAGGGGTTAATTTTAAATTACCTATATAATCTGAAATGGTGCCTGAAGAATATATTGCTCTCCAGAGTATTTTTGTTTTCTGACATCTGCTTAAGTAACGAAGCTGTACACTGAATACACAGATGATGAAGCATTCATGAGCTTAAGCTAAAGCACCACTTTGCCATATATTTTTGCATGGCTTTCAGATTATATTTTTTTAGCAAGATGGTAGACAAAAATCAAGAAAAAAATTTATCATTTTTAAGGAAAGAATAGCCATGCCAGTGAGGTACTAAGGCAGTTTGTGCCTAGCCACCCACGCCTCTACGGCCGTGCTCAGGCAGCAGGCCCCAGGCATGCCTGGGGGCCTTGTGGGCCTTCAGGGGCCTGGCCAGTGAGGTAGGGGTTTCAGGGCTGCTTTCACCTACACAATGTATTCTGTACACTTAAAAAAAACTAGCCCACTATCTAAAGGACATCTCCAAAAGTAGAGCCAAGCTTAACTTACACTGCCAGCTTCCCCCATTAGCACTCTCAAAGGAGTTCAGCCCATTGCCCTCCCCAGGGCCTCCTCAGCTTTCCTCCTCAGCCCTGGCACACCACTAAGGCTGTCACAGCAGTGACAAGGAGGACCCTGCTCAGGAGATGAGCCCTCCATCCCAGCCCTCACACCTACTCGCAGCACGTCCCCTGGGGAGTCAGGCTGCCAGATCACGCTCTGCTCGCTGTGAGACATGTCCCAGGCAGCTGGTTTAGGCAGCCATGTAACTCGCAGGCTGGCAGGCAGTTTCCACAGCAACAGCCATCTTAAACAGCAGCACAGGGGAAGGCAGCGTGCGGCCCCCACCCCTGGGGCACACAGCTCTCCATCCAAGACAGACAAGTGTGAAAGGGCTGCCAAACGCCAGCGGGGATGCTTCCTCTGGCTCTCCCTTCCCACCTTCTCCAGGCCATCCCTGCTCCTTCCCTCAGCATTTCCCCCACACCGGCCTCAGGTTTGACACAGTCCTGCCACCGCTAGGCCTAACCAGGCCACAGAGGCATCCCCCAACACTCCTGTTAGCTTTGTCAGCAATTGCCTTAGACCATCAGTTTTAGCAGTTTTTCTGCTTTTTCATGCAATGCTCTTCACCACAATACCTGTGTGTATCTGTGCCAGGAACCCGATTTTTCTAGGGGAAGAGCAATATGGCACCACCACAGCTTGAAGCCTCATTCAGCAGGGCAAGGAGAGAGGTGGCACTGCAGGAGCCCAGGGAAGAACACACAGCAGCAACAAAACCAGAAAGAAAGATAAATGAAGGAGAAGGCTATGAAAAGCAAGGTTTTAATAGATAGAGTGAGAAAGTGTGCCTATGCTGTGCTTTTTAGAAGCACTATTTTAGTAAATGTTGGCCCCAGTGCAGTACAAGTATTGGTGTAGAGAAAACAAGCGATACCCTTTAGAGATAGGCCAAAAAGCTAAAGATAGACAAAACTATAAAAACAGTTAGCCACTTTGATTTAAAAATAATTGTTCCTAGAGGTGACTGACAATCAAATGGACTCATGAACCACAGTTTTACACAAACATATGCTTAACCAAGAATTTATTGCAATATTCATTTTTCTTTCTCAGCCAGTGAGTTAACAAATTCTGAGAAGTCAAAATTAATACCGAAAAAACTTAGAACCAATCTCCAGAATCTGACTGTTCATATAACTACCAGCATTTTTTTTTTTTATTGGAATGATGTCAAGGAACATCCCTCACTGGTGTGAAGCCATACCAGTGCAGCGCAAACACAGAGCTGGCTGTCTGCAGAGTGCCTGTCTCCAGAACTGCTAATCTATGCTAAGAGGTGTGACAGAGGAAAGAGCAATTCAAAAAGGGCTAATTGATTTGGACAAATAAATAAGTCTGAGAGGATCATGATGTTTCTTCAACCAGTTTGCTTGTGCTCATAAAAATATGCTGAACTGTTCACTCTGCCTTTCAAGCTGGGCAGCTGCTGACTCAGCTCATACTGCAAATTTTAGAAGTGGTATGTCTTCAGTGTAAATTTGCCAGTCAAGAAACTGGTAAAGTCATTGCACAATTAGCTTGTGAGATTAAGCTGTCACAGATTATAAAGAGTGTTAATCACTGAAGTATTTAAATACTTATTTGCCCTGTTGGTTTTTTTTTAAGTCAGGTTGATATGCAGGAGAGCCATTTCCTCATTTCCTGCTTCAATTCTGTGTTTACCTAAAATAAGCCAGAAACTTAGTATCATCTGATACAAAACAAAACTGAAGCCTGAAACAAAACAGGATTATTGTGTTCTCCAGTAAGACATCCCATGGGATTCCTGTAAGCTTCATTAGGCATATTCTTGAAGAGGAGGTGGATTAATAGGAAAATGCGCAGCTCATTTCAGTAAGATCAATAGGCAACAGGAAGGCAGAATGTAGTTATCTCTTATTTCCAACTTAATAATGATAAATATTCCAGTAGTCACAATAAATTTGTTTGTTTCTCCTTTCATATTAAAAATTCTATATTTATATGTAAGTATGATTTGACCTCAGTCTCATACAATAGTACATAATCCCTGCAATACTGAAGAAAAGCTCTTTATACAGACTGAGTTTTCCTTATATTTCATAGTTTAACTTCTAAATACCCACTGTTTCCATCCAGCTGAACATCCAACATAAAAGCAACGCCCCAGCATCACAGGCAGAACAGTAACCAGCCAAGATCGGATCTCAGGAAGGAAAACCAGGTAGGAACTTGCTACTGGAGAACTTGAGTCATAAAGGCTCCAGTCCTGCAAATGAACACACTACTTCACTTCTATAAATCACATATCAGCAGTCAGTTTGGAGCACCTCTCCCCATCCCCTGCCCCTTAAGCTCAATGCTATTTAAGAACTGGATGAGACCCTGACCATAGCAAAGACATTAAGAATAGAACAATTAGCTTCAAAGACACTAGAGTTTCACCTATCTTTACATAGAGGCTTATTTGGTTAAAATCCAATGCTCTTTATCCTATTAATAGGAGCGTTCACCCATTTGCTAGTCAAATACAAGTTTTTGAAATTTTACTCTTTCTGTTTAAGCCTCTTTCCCAATTTAATGTTGATCTGATCTATAAATTTTCAGTACTGCTGAGGTCTTTTAAATAGTAGTCTATTCCTTGAAGTCACCTCATTTCAGTGGGAAGGGAAATTATCCTTTTCACACTGTGTTAAAAATTTTTTTTACTGTGTTTTATTAAAGGTAAAATTACATACATAACCTTAGGCAAAGAACCAGAAGCCTAATGAAACAGTGATTTTAGAAGAGGTATATTGCTATTAAGATTGGAAACATTTGCAGTGCTGACAGGTTTCCAGATTGTTTTTGAAGAAGAAAGAGAAGACTTGGCGTATGTTAAAAAGGATATTATTCCAAAGGGGATGTCCACTGCGAGAAAGTAGCTGATAGGAGAAGTAGAGAGGAAAGGCAAAAGGAGCCTTTTGGATTTACTGATCTTTGTTTCTCTATACAGTCCATAAAATACAAGCACTGGTAGACCCTTTACACTAGTGGAATGAGATCAATCTTCTTTAAGATAAAACAGAACTGCATTTAGTGTGTATTTTAAATAGTAATTGACTTTGACATCATTTGGGAAAATGAACTAAATTTCATTAAAGAAGATAATATCTTTAACCAAGAGGCCACAGAAATGATGGACTGACATGGGCAGTAAGTATGCACACCAGAGATAACAACCACCCTTGTAGCAAGCAAATTGATTTTCTGCTTCTGTGAAGCCTAACAAATGGGTTTCTACCACAGGCTTTGTTCCCAAATCACTCTCAAACCAACTACCACGTTTGTCAGATTTACTTGTTCCTTTAAAAAAACAAACCCCACACCATAAATTAGATGTTTATCTTTCAAACCTAGTATCATCTTATCAGACCTCTAAAAGCACAGCAGCTGGTAGAAGCAGTGCTAGGAAGATTCCCTTCATCCCCACCATAACAGAAGCAGTTTCTGACGATATTGTCAAGCATAATGTGATGATTAGAAATGATTGATTAGCTTTCTGCCATCATACAATTTACTTGCTCCTGATTTATTACTTACACAACCTTATACGTATAATAAGGGTAGACAGATCCAGTACAGGATTGACAAAGCATCGTTTCTTTCCTATTTGCTGAGCTAGCTTTTTTGTAAGAACTATCCCACTAATATATAGCTGAAGCACGCTGGCACAAGTTCCTGCTTGTCTCGTCATGTGCTGCGTAGGTGCTTGCTATATTTAAAGCAGATTACTGTCCATAGGAAAAATAATTCATCTGGATCCAGTAGAAATGCACTGAGGTATACAGCACACTTGTCAGAGAGATTAATGTAGACCTTAGTAATAAGATTCACCTCAACTCTAGGGTTAAGCTCCAGCTCACCCTCACTGTAGGCAGACCAAGAAAGATGCAGCGGCAGAACACACCCACAACATTTCCCTGTGCCAAGGCCAGCAAAAGCTAAAAGAAGCACACAGCCCAGACAAAACCAGTTAGTCCCTTGGGTAACCCCATTAGCAATCTCTGCTGAGGTTTAGGCAACATCTCTAAACTGCTGTCAGGACTGCTCAGCTAGGTAAAACTGAGGAGAGGAGACAGTGACAAACATACTTGCCGACCCCTGGGTGAACTTCATATGAGAGGGAGAGGGCCTAGGCAGACACCAACTGGTGAACCCCAGAGGAGCTGGGGAGACCCACCCCAACATATTGCCAGCAGTCTCTACCAGCTGGTAATACCACCAGGAATTTCACCCCAAATGTTAAATATGTACACACACATATCACCTCTCACAAGAGCAAAAGCAAATATCATCCTCAGTCTCACCTGCAACTCCATATTCTGATTTGTCTAATTTATTATTCTTAAACAACTGAAGAGAAGCAGAGCTAGGACAAGACAGAAGCACCCTCCCTCCAGGTAGCCACTGCTAGAAAAGCTTCTTAACTAGGCAGGCAGAATTTAAACTTCCTCTCCCCCCAAAAAACCCTCTTGCAGAAATCAGCTACACAGCTGCCACAGTTACAAAGGTGTTAACCCCTCCTCTAGCACAGCTGATTCCACAAGCACAAATTATCACCTTCTTCTTCTCCCATCAAAATCTGTAGGGCATAAACTACCCCTGAATGGTAACTGTATCTGAAATAGTCATTATTTTCCAGGTATGAATTCAGGCACCCATAGCATAATTTTGTCACTTGGGTTTAACTCAAACCACGTCTCAAACTGCCTGATTAGACAGTCCCAAAAATTGCTAACTCAGTCTTGGATCAAAAGTCATTTTCTCAGCAAGATGTACTTTAAGTGAATACACTAAATGGGATTAAAGAGAATAAAACATAGCCAGAAACAGCTGTAGGTGTTCCATATCTTTCTGTAAGCACCCAGGGACACCGAACTGATGTGCTTTAACAGTCATTTGAGCTGAGAATAGAGAATGAAGTTTCTTTAGTTCATTACTCCCCATGACATGCATAGTTTTGGCTAATGTAGTTAAAAATAGGGAAGCTGCAAAATCCCCCTACTAGAAGCTATGAAAATGAAATGGTCTTTAAATGGCAACAAGAGATGCCTTAATGCTTGAAGAATTTAAAAGTAGACTAGCCAAAACACCAAAGTCAGTATATAGCAATCTTCTTCTGGCAGAGAAGTTACCTACAAGAGGAAGAGAATCTTCCTGGCTACAATGACTGAATATTTATTCCATTTCTATTAAACCAATTCAATTGTATTGGAGCAGTGACAAGCCTATAATTTTGTGATACTCAAAATGAACTTCTGTTCAGGAAAGAATAGTAAAAGACAGAGATGTTCAGGTCATGTGTTGATTATGTATGTTCTGTCACCTGCAGTAATATAACCTGCTGCAGGCCAGGCTGTCCTTGGTTACACCTGTGCAAAGCCTGCTGAAAACTAATAGGTTTGGACAAGTTTATCCGAAGATCTCTTTTAAGAAAGAAAGAAAGAAATGGGGGCAAACAATTTACATGATGGCATACTCTAGCCTGTGGTGCTCTTACTAACAGTGGTAGGGGTGAAAAGGAAAGTATCTCCCTTGGCTTTCAGATGTTAGGTGGTGTTTACAGGGCTAACAGGGATCAGGGAAAGTCTTTTATACATAAGCAGAGCGCACTTGATAAAACTCCATGACAAAAGAAAAAGTCTTATTGTGTCATTAACACCTTCTTTACAGACATAGCATAACTAGGTTTCAATTAGACTTGAGAGATTTTTTCTCAAGAGTCCTACTTCTAGAAGGCAAAACTATACCCTTACACAGTCATACCCTGTCTGTAGTGACACTCCATACTCACCTTTTTCTAGAAACTACTTCTATTCAGATCATGAATATTAAAAAACTGAAAATTGTTCATGCGACAAAAGTAAAAAATACAGATATCTACATAAAAAGTTTTAAAAGTTAATTAACTGATCTTCTTAAAAACAATGCCACCAAGCTCAAAGTAAAGCAATAAGGGTTTATGTTCTTCATGGAGAAACAGCTCATACACTACTTGAGAACTGTAGCCATGCCACAAAAAAAAAAAAGACCCAACAAAAAGAAGGAAATTAAGTTTATTATGTCATCGGTA
>NW_009259796.1:2152468-2163228 GCF_000687185.1 Egretta garzetta | reverse complement strand
TCCTGAGGGATTACTGTTACTAGGGAGAAATGTTATACTTAGGTTAAGGTAAAACAATACAGGGCTAATCAGAAAACCGTTGGCTCATATCGATTTGGTGCTGCAGACCAGAGGTTAAGAACACCATAATCTACCAGAACTTGAAGATTAACTGAGTGACATTAACATTTCTGTGAGCATAAATTCTACAAGGCAAATGAGTAGTAAACTGGCCTTTACACCAAAGTGTAGTAACTATGCTACTGTCCTTCTGGAAAAAAAAACAAAACAAAACAAACAGCAAGCAAGTTCGCAGATGACACCAAACTGAGTGCTGCAGTTGACATGGCTGAGGGACAGGATACCATCCAGAGGGACCTGGACAAGCTCAAGAAGTGGGCCCATGTGAACTTCATGAAGTTCAACAAGGCCAAGTGCAAGGTCCTGCACCTGGGTCGGGGCAACCCCCAATATCAATACAGGCTGGGGGATGAAGGGATTGAGAGCAGCCCTGACAAGAAGGACATGGGAGTACTGGTGGATGAAAAGCTGGACATGAGCCAGCAATGTGCACTGGCAGCCCAGAAAGCCAACTGTATCCTGGGCTGTGTCAAAAGAAGTGTGGCCAGCAGGTTGAGGCAGGTGATTCTGCTCCTCTACTCTGCTGTGGTGAGACCCCACCTGCAGTACTGTGTCCAGCTCTGGAGTCCTCAGCACAGGAAAGACATGGAGCTGTTGGAGCAGGTCCAGTGGAGGGCCACAAAAATGATCAGAGGGCTGGAGCACATCTCCTATGAGGAAAGACTGAGACAGTTGGGGTTGTTCAGCCTGAAGAAGAGAAGGCTCTGGGGACAATTTAATGCAGCCTTTCAGTGCTTAAAAGGAACTTACTTATAAGAAAGATGAGGATGAATTTTTTAGTAGGGCCTGTTGTGACAGAACAAGGGGTAATGGTTTTAAACTAAATGAGGTAGATTTAGACTAGATATAAGGAAGAAATTCTTTACTATGAGGGTGGTGACACACTGGAACAGGTTGTCCAGAGAGGTGGTCAATGCCCCATCCCTGGAAACATTCAAGGTCAGGTTGGACAGGGCTCTGAGCAACCTGATCCAGTTGAAGATGTCCCTGCTCATTGCAGGGGTGTTGGACTAGATGACCTTTAAAGGTCCCTTCCAACCCAAACTATTCTATGAGTCTATGATTCTAACAAACTAACTTTCTCCAGCTTTTTGATATTTTTTTCTTTATATGTGATACATCGGTGAGTCAGCTGATCTAACCCACCATTCGTATCTGCCATTGGCAAATCAACAGAGATTATGAACTCCAGAGGAGGTGGCAATGAGCAGCTGGAGACAGTAATCTCTGGGATCTGTAAAGAGGATAGAAACCACAGTCTCACCCTACCATTTTTGCTTATTGCTCTGAGAGCACAGGGGCTACAGAGCGAGTTTTTTAATCCTGTCCTGGCTTGTGGAGTAGCGTTTACTCCACTCTCTCTTTGGAAACGTGCCCAGAAATAGTGTGCATGTGAACTGCCTCAGGAGACGAGCAGGCCTTTGCCAAGGTACCTCTAAAGAAAGCCAGGCTCTCTGTTCTGCCTCATACACGTGGAGCTGACAGTACCTCTTACAGTTAGCATATTCAAAGCCTTCCACGATAAGACCTATTTTTAGCTGTTTATAACTTCACCAGTGTTGACCATTCCTAGGAATTTCCTGTGCTGCTGGATGCTTGCCTCAGGCTGAACGATTTTGGAAAGTATCAGCTTAAACAGATGAGCCAATTTCAAGAAAGATGCAAGTGAATAATGATTTACCATTCAAGAAAAAAAAAAAAGAGAAAATTTTCATTTAAAATTTTCGACACCTTCAGGCTAGAGAGTAAGAAACTGAAATTTGGCAGAGGGAAAGTATCACTGTGATGTCATGGTGTGAAAATCCTCCCAAATTTGGTTAAGATATAAGCCTCCAAAATTTCAGTTCCCACGTGAACTGTTGAGGCTTTTGGTACAACCTGACAGTAAAATGCTTTGAATATGCAATTTCAAGCCTGGACTAAAGAAACTTTTTTCTGTAATTGCACAATTGCCATGAGTAACTTAACACCATGCTTGAGAAACAAGAAAAGAGAAACTACTCCTCCTATGTTTTCTGTAGCTTTGGCACTGAAGAAAAGAGCGGGCTGTGTAATTCAGAAGAAAAGAGCTGGGAAGAACTGGGGAAAGACAGCAAATTAGAAAGACTTGACAGAGACAGGGAGAAGTAAAAAAAAGTATAGTAACAAAAGACTGAATAAAATAGAAAAACAGAATAGAATTTAGAAGACAAGGAGTGAAAACAAGGGGGAAACAGAATGGAGACAGGGTAGGTAGAAACACAGTAACAGGCAAGGGCAGGGAAGGTAGGGACAAGGTCCCATGCGGACAGTTCAGGCAGTTGTCATCAGAACAGATGACATCCAAGACATACACATGTGCTAATACATGCAAATTATTGCACCTTCATTATTTATGTGAGGATCTGTGGTGCTTCGCATCCTTTCTCCTCTGGCACAGTTGGCAGGATTTGGGCCCAATCCAATTTGTCTAAAGCCTTTTACTGTGTTCAGTCTCACCCGCAGAAGACCTGTAGTAAGGAAGAGATCGATAGTTCAGCAGCATCTCCTTTTGCCTAACCCATGATCATAAAAGGTGGACTATTTTGTAAGGATTATAAAAGCAGGCAGCCCCTTGGCAGATATTTAGTCCCAGTAAGGGGCATTAAATTGCATAATAGCAGCCTTTTGTTCTCTTGTTCTCAGCAGGCTTCAGTTTCTCCCTTCTCATGTAGATGTAATTAACTGTCTGTTGGTGAATATGGCCGTGACCAGCTAGACTTGAGCATAGTTGTTAGTTATTAAATGAAATAAAAATGCGTTCTATAGTTTATAGGTTTCAGAAATTTGAAGTGCTTGACCCAGGTACATCACATCTAGGAAGGGCTGTTTGCCTTTCCTGTTTTTTGCCAGAATGTGTAGGAATGGAAGGCTTTCTACCTTTATACTGAAAACCTTGATCTTCTAATCAGAGATCAGAGGCAGGGCCATGCAATGTAGGAGATAATTTATTAACTCATGAGCTATATGTGGAAAGTGATCATTTTGTATAGTACGATGGAGGAATGGAAGGGTAAAATTTGCCAGTTGCAGTTATCAAGGCAATGCAGACTTTGTTAGAACCATAATATAGTTAAGAAGATGTCTCTGATCAAAGCAAGTTGTGCTCCTGCTTTTGAACTCATCCCCAGGAAAGGCTCAGTCAGCATTTTGCTACTGTAAAACTGAAGCCCTCAACCTTTGAAGTTATTAAAGATTTTAGAGCATTTTTTAACAATGAAGAATCAACATTTAGCTGAGTCTCTTAAGTACATTATATTTGAAGTAAACATTTCCTCTAAAATTGTAACTAGGTATTTCCCTTGCTCTTCTAAAGCATTTTGTGATGTTACTTCACACAGCTGAGCAATAACTGCATCATATTGTAGCTGTTGGTGGTTCCTCTCAACATAGTTCAGTCTACATGGAGAACATTTTGGGAGGTACAAATTTACTCCCCTCAGCTGTCTGCAGAATTAGATAACACATGTGATTATTTTATTTTAGAGACATCCAGGTCTACCCTACCCTTAAGGAAAGGATGTAGGTAGGTCATTTCTCTGAAAAGTCTAAAGATAACTGCAGTGTAGTCACAAGCATCAATACTATCAGTCCCTTCCAAATGTAAATATTATGTTTGTTCTTGTGCATCAGAGGAGCTATATTCTCTGGCCTGGGCCAAAGAAGAGACCTCAGAGATTACCATGCTTTAAATACAAGTCCATCTCCATGGTTTGCAAGATAATTTCCCATAGGATCGCCCTTCTCAGTTTCCTTATGGATAGTGGATACAGAAAAGACAAAAGGCACTGGCACTTCCGTTGCTTGATTATGGATGAAAACCAGATATATTTCAGATTAAATTACAGATTTAAATTACAGATTTAGTGTTCAGGTTCTGTGGGAGTAAAACCTTTGGTTTTCCCAGCCAAAAAGCTCTCAAACTATGGGTAACTTTCACCACTTTGCCATCCTTCAAGTGGAGAAGCCCACAGAGGTTACTGGCAGCTATATGGGACTCTGTCAACGCCCACGGCTATCTCTGGGCAATCTGCACTGTTTCCTTTGGTGTTAATAAAGACTTGGCTGTTTATTTTTCCTTATACCTTGCATACTTTTAGCCAATCTTAATCCATTCATCACAGAGCTTCCAGCAGCCATCAGTCAACAGCTGTTCAGCTGCTAGGAAAAGAATGATCAAGATTTCAGTAGGATCCTTTAAGATTCATTTAAGATTCTGCATGTGAGAAACAGGAGGTTTATGTGAGGCTTTAAAGCTATTTTTGATGAGCTAATGACCAGGTAGTTGTTTATACTGACAACAGTAAAACATACTACACACGGGACAGCGCGGGACTAGTGCTGGTTGCTTTCTTACAGCTCACAGTCATTGCAAATTTAGTTCCACGTTTACTGAATGTGGTCTCCTCTCATTTTTCCTTCCTCAAAGAAAAAAGTTAAAAGAGAAATCAGCATAAAAGTAGTTCTGTTCCTTACCTCTGAGGTCTAGTGACTAGTCTTCCCTAGCAGAGGTGATTTGTACTCACTTTCCCAGTAACTATGCTGTGTTTATCCACAGTTATTACTGATGAATGCTAACAGGTAACATCAAGGCTCTGTACAGAATTCAACCCCCTTTAACCAGCCTTTCAAGTAGATGAGCTACAATTTGTGGGTAGCTGGGGGTTGCAGTGCTGCTCCTAGGGCTTGCTTATTTTTAAGCAATTTTATGATTATACATTTGAGGTGGTGGCAAGAGAGCCTCTGTTTCATTGATCAGGTTTTGCAGTGAATGACTGTACTTTCAGCAGTGTCTGTGTACAATAAAATGAGTGTATATCATTTCGTACCTTCACCATGTGCCTGACACTGTGTGTGTGCATCATCTTTGTAAACTACATTGCATTAATTAAGCTAGGTTTACTAGGTACGCGCAGGTATGACTGGTTACTGAAAAATCAGGCTTCTGTTGTAGAACAGTTTCTCCTGAGAATAAAGTAATTTCAGAAAGCTTAAATACAAACTGTGCTGACTAATAATAGAGTGTTCTTGATATACCAAGCATTTTAATGCTATAGAGTCGTTAATGTTCCCTGAGTCATTAATTTGACTGTAGTAAATTCTACACACTGCCTGGAAGCAAAGATCTCTTAGTTGCACAGGTCCACAATGGAAGATAAAGACAATTAAACTGCATCTCATAAATTATGGGCTGAAAACAGTATACAAAATCCTAGAATATGCCTGAAAACAGCTACCAAAAGGGAGCTGCATTTATCTTGGCCATGTGACAGCTTTTGTTCCTCATTCCACAGTTTTAACACTAAATTGCTTTTACATTGACTCACTATTTAACTTTAAACTTTATACCCCGGGAGCCTTTTGGGAATATCTGATAACACACAAACAGAGTTTCCATAAATGGTGGCATTGCATTACACACTCTGGCTGCACAGATTCCAAATTTTCAGCTCTCAGCCAACTAAGCACTTCTCAAAACCTTCAAATGCCACCCCAGGTGTACAAGCAACATTTGTCTTTTTTGCTTGCTTCTTAAAGTTGATAGAGTTTTTTCCCAGGACATTGTCCAAGACAGGTTAAAATTTGGATTTACCTAACTTCTAAGTTGCACTGACTTTGTAGGTATGTTTCCGTTACCAACAGTATCGAGTCAAAACTATTGTGAAGAAAACCAGTTTATGCTGCTTCATGTATCAGTTAGCAAGTTTTCTCTTATATCATGACACTAGCATCTTTCTTGTTAAGAGGTTTTTGCAGACTTTTTCCAAGACCTTTTAAAATGTTTTCTTGATCTTTTTCTTAAAACATAATTCATTCAGCATAACGGTTGTATTTAATAAAAATAGAACAAACAATTTCTGGTTTGGATAATTTATAAGTCATATTACTTTATAGCCATATATTCCAGAATCATTGATGACCGCTCACAGCTGAGACAGGGGTCCTAGTTTGTCTGAAGTTTGCATAGTGCAGTTAGTGATAATCTAAAATGCATTCTAGAAGGAGAAGTTGTTTTTCTGGGTAGCATTTGCAAAGGCGCCTCAGTGGCTTAATGACTAAATATTCCTTTTAAAATCAAATGGGCACTTATCTAGGAGCCAGATTTTGAGGGTACAGCCAGCTTGCAGTGCACAGACCTACAGTCCTTTTGAGCATGCAGGAAAGGACTTGCATGATTTTGAAAAGCCCAGTAAATTCTTTAGCTGAACTTTAGGCAGCTAAATGCATTCAAAATCTGGATTTAAGTCATAACTCATAGTGAGACTTGGTTTATAAGCTTTTTTGATTCTTGCTCTAACTTCTGAATATTTTACCTACTCTAGGACACGGTAGAGAAAAACAATACAACAGCCTTCATGCAGCATATCCACGATTATATACAGTGATATGAAAGCCAGATTAAATTGACTTCAACAGGTTTTGCATCTGGCCACAACTGACGAAAAACTCTGTTGATTACTTTTAATAGTGCCACTTTTCATCTATTTAATTATTCCTCACAATAGCCTTTAAAAAGATTTATTTTCTACAGAATGCATAGATAAATTGTACTGATAAAGCATAACTTGACACCATTATTCCCTAGGGAAATGGTCATGGCTTTTGTTTTATTTTCTAGATGTTTAATGCAACTAATCCTTCATTCTCCATGAAGAAAGAAACCTATTGTGCTGGTTTTCACTGGGACAGAGTTAATTTTCTTCACAGTAGCGGGTATGGGACTGTGGTTTGGATTTGTGCTGGGAACAGCATTGCTAACCCAGGGATGTTTTCACTATTGCTGAGCAGGGCTGACACAGAGCCAAGGCCTTTTCTGCCTCTCACCCCACCCCACCAGCGAGGAGGCTGGGGGGGCACAAGGAGCTAGGAGGGGTCACAGCTGGGACAGCTGACCCCAACTGACCCAAGGGATATCCCATGCCATATGACGTCATGCTCAGCATATGAGGCTGGGGGAGGAAAAAGGAAGGGGGGAGGAGGGGTGTGGTGGTGTTTGGAGTGGTGGTGTTTGTCTTCCTGTCACCCTTACGTGTGATGGAGCCCTGCTGTCCTGGGGATGGCTGAGCACCTGCCTACCGGTTGGAAGCAGTGAATGAAGTCTTTGCTTTGCTTGTGCGTGGCTTTTGCTTTACCTCTTAAACTGTCTTTATCTCAACCCACGAGTTTTCTCACTTTTACTCTTCCAATTCTCTCCTCCAGCCCACCAGAGGGGAGTGAGCGAGCAGCTGGGTGGGGCTCAGTTGTATATGATCATTTCCAGCAAAGATCAAAGGAGAATTTAATTTCATGGCTTATCAATAAGAAAATCTTTCATTTTCCCAACTAATGCTTATAATCACAGGTTGGAAACTGAGATAAACTCCCACAGAAGAATAAAAAGGCATTAACCCTCCTGTGAAGGCTGCAGTCTGCTTGCAGTTAGGACACCAGCTCCCGCCAGACTGCTTGCTCCCTGACTAGATGGTGGGCAGAAAATGAGGACAGTTTTAGTGCTGCTTCTTCTTCACCAATAGGCCACTTAGCACAATGAATTCCTCCAGCAAATACAGGGGGAAGAAGGGCTGAAGCGTGACTTCCTGGCCTGAGACAGCAAGAGAGGTGCTACTCCAGGTCCCATGCTCTGCTACAAATTACATCATTGCTGTTCTTTAGTTTGCTCTTCTGAAAAATGAGAAGCATATTTACCTTATGCAATATTTAGGGAAATTATGGTAAAAAGCACAGAAGGCACTGATGTTATAAGCTGCTGAGCAGTTTCATCAAATATAATTTGCCATTAGTCCAGGAGATGATAGGGATCCTAAACTTACAGGATCACAGCTTCAGAGAATTCAGCCATCTTTTCAAGCATGCCATGAATATCAGGCAACTAAAGATAATAATTTATGTTTGACTAGGGTATAGGTACAGTGTGTGATATAGGAGAGGAATATATATTAAGATGTCCTGAACCTGAATTCATTAACAAATTCATAGCATAATTAATTACTAGCCAAGGTTATGTCTCCCAGAATGACTAAGTATGACTGGCAGGACCGCTCTGATTAAATGAATGTCCATCCTAAAAGTGAAGGAGCTGTGAGAAATAAGGAACGTGCAGAACCCCAGAGAGAATGACGCACATTCATCTTGTCTATACTTGCAGAATCATCAGCCTTGAGTAAGAAAAGACATATGACTACAGCTTTCTAATAAAAGCCTGCATTATATGAGAATGAGATTCATTATGTTGACAAGGATTTTAAAGTGTTCATTTTGGCTAACTGGGAAAAGTCAGAGTCAGAGAAGTAGAACTGTATTATAGTCATGTTTCAGCATAAAAGGGTCAGGATGACCCTTGATTGGCAACACTGCGAAACAAGTAAACACCTGTTTGGTTGTAAGTATGTGATTAATCCCAAACCTCTTCGGTGAAAGACTTAGGGTTGTGCTTAAGACTCCGGTGCAACTCACAGTTCATTACTCAGACAAGCAACGATAGCCTGAAGGGCCTGTTTCAAGGAAAGAAATCTCCAAGAGTGTCATTTTGATTTCAGATCCACTTCCATCCTAGAGAAAAATTCTGATGTGAAAGTACATTTCTTTCTCCTACAAGAGGCGAAAGAGATGTGTTCAGGTCTCCTGGCCTGCAGGCCTGTGCCATTCCACCACAAGTAAGTAATATCTGTCAACAAGTAAGTAATATCTATCAAAGTTTTCTGATGAGATGAGGAGCATGAATTCCACGTTCTCCAAATCATCAAGATCATATTACAGAAAAACAATATATATATACACTTGAACTCACTGCAGGGATTTTTATTGGAAGAGGAAGTCTTGGCTGCAGTAGAAACCTGTGCCTAAAATGTAGAAAAGGAATGTGGGTTTTCTTCCCTCTGGGGTTTAGTCTTGATTATTTTACAAGGCTAACATCTCAAAAAGGTGACTTATGCTCCGAAGCCGTGTGTGAATAATTTACATAATTTTGTATAATTTGAAAAACAGATCACTGAAACTCTGACTCAGTAAAGTACTGAAGTATGTGCTTGAATCCACTGTGAATAGATGATGTCTTTTCCTAAAACTAAGCTGGGCACATGAACAGGCAGTGGCATGAAGAAGTAACTTTTAGCAAATCCACTTACTCATTTGGGAGCCCCACGTTGTATCCTCTGTTGCATCAGCATTTTGCTTTTTGTTGCCACGAACCTTACCCAAATATTTTACTTAGAACCAGATCATTGAAACAATAGGGATCGCCACAACCAAAAGATTGACACGTGTCGCCAAAGACAACATGCAGGACAACCTGGGACAACCTCTTACAGGCCAAAGAGCTGCGCTGACTTTTCTTTCCTGAAAGAGTCCAAACGTGAAAGAGAAGTCATAGGAAATGAGAAAAGGAACAGCTACAAAATACTGGTGCTGTAGCCCAGAGCATAAACTGGTAGATTAAATTATGAGTTAAGACTTAGAAAGGAGCTTCCAGTAACTAATATTTTAACTAAAAGCCTAGAAGAACACCAGTAAAGTTGTGCTGACAACCATTTTCACATAATACTTGTTAAATTTCTCATTCTACCCTAACGTGTCAACGTAACAATATTGCCTATCTTGTCAAGGCTAAGAAAGAAATGCATAGAAAAGGAAAAACTGAAGAGACAACAGTGAAAGAGTAAACATAAGTAAGAGAAATGCAACTTGACAGGCAAGTTTCAGGCTCTTTTTTTTTTTTTTTTTTCTCCTTTCTCCTAAATATAACTGCTATTTCCTGGGGTGCAACAGTGCTCAGATTTTGACCCGGTAGTGTTTATGCCTATCGATGTCATTCAGCCTCCATTCTGATTTCATTAGTCATTACAACAACTCCATGTTACAGTCTTCTCACCCTTCACTTCAGGCTTCTGGTTATTTCTATCAAAACTGGCAACATCTCACTGCTAGTGAATTCTGATGGACATACGGGAATTTAGCAATTAGGAGGAGCCAAAGGCAGCAATAACTGAACTTCCTCGTCCTGTAGAGTTCTCTTACATCACTGTAGCTAAGCATGAGGTCTAGCAACTTGCTGTATCTTGTTTTACAAGATCTTCCTTTGGGAAGACTGAGTTGCTAAGACTACTTCTTCCTCCAAAAAACAAAGATGTAACCAGGCCTCTTATCTTCATGGGAATCCCACTCAGTCATGTTTTGCAGGACATTCACACTTCTCCTTGTAATAGAAAAAAAGAAAAAGCAAACCGAACAGAAGCCCTACCAACTGTAGCTAGGCTACATAGCTAAATTATACCAGGGAAGTAAATGTGGCAAGGGCAACTAGAACCGGACCAGTTCATCAAGGTGGGAGGTTTATAGGATAAGTGTATTAGTACTGAAGGAAAATACAATGCCTCTAGAAATTACAGTCTGCCATAAGCATCAGTATTTCACAGTGGCCTAAAAAAAAATGAACAGTCCAAATTGTTTTCCTATCCCTCATTTAAAACCACATGGACGCTCGAAGTGGGCCAATTCCCAGCCAGCTGCAGCTATGCAATTTTCAAAGGTAAACTGAGATCTTATTTAAACACTAGTCACACTTCCACATTTGGGATTCAATCACCTCATGATGTTCTTGCAGGACCTGTGAGAATAACTACACG
>NW_009259796.1:2145402-2152448 GCF_000687185.1 Egretta garzetta | reverse complement strand
ACACGACGCGCTGGCGTTAACAGCAGTGCTCTCCTCAGAAGCACCAGCCCAGGTCTCTCCCGCAGCAGACCTGGCACGGGTGGCACTGATAGGGTTGTCTGTGACCATATCAAACCAGTGACGTAACCGGCAGTCACACTGCCTGCCTTCCTCCTCATGCTCGGAAAAGGCAAGTTACTTTTAAACCAAAATGTACTGGTGACCTTCACAAACTGCTTTTCCAAACATTCCTTAGTGCTTTTTTTTCTCCTCCATCACTATTTTGGTGTTTCTGCTTCAAAAAACTTTAAATTTAGTGCTGTCATTTTCCATGTTACTTGAGGGGCAAGCAGTAATTACTTATTAAATTATACCATAATTTTATGTCAAAATTACTGTCATAAGATTATGAGATCGCAATTTCAGCTTCCAATGTATCCGTTGTTTGCAGCACTGCTTACAGACCTTGACAGACACAGTGCTGGAAGTGTTCTCTCGTAGTCGCTGTCATTGTGCAGAAGTGTGTGGATCTGAACCTGGATTCATGCAGTTGCATTTCTCAAGTTAGCCAAGGCAGAAATTCTGAAATTCAGGCTGGCTTACACTTTTGCGGAACATTACTCTGGCTGCAAAAGACAAATAAGTGTTCATTTTGGCTAACTGGGAAAAGTCAGAGTCAGAGAAGTAGAACTGTATTATAGTCATGTTTCAGCATAAAAGGGTCAGGATGACCCTTGATTGGCAACACTGCGAAACAAGTAAACACCTGTTTGGTTGTAAGTATGTGATTAATCCCAAACCTCTTCGGTGAAAGACTTAGGGTTGTGCTTAAGACTCCGGTGCAACTCACAGTTCATTACTCAGACAAGCAACGATAGCCTGAAGGGCCTGTTTCAAGGAAAGAAATCTCCAAGAGTGTCATTTTGATTTCAGATCCACTTCCATCCTAGAGAAAAATTCTGATGTGAAAGTACATTTCTTTCTCCTACAAGAGGCGAAAGAGATGTGTTCAGGTCTCCTGGCCTGCAGGCCTGTGCCATTCCACCACAAGTAAGTAATATCTGTCAACAAGTAAGTAATATCTATCAAAGTTTTCTGATGAGATGAGGAGCATGAATTCCACGTTCTCCAAATCATCAAGATCATATTACAGAAAAACAATATATATATACACTTGAACTCACTGCAGGGATTTTTATTGGAAGAGGAAGTCTTGGCTGCAGTAGAAACCTGTGCCTAAAATGTAGAAAAGGAATGTGGGTTTTCTTCCCTCTGGGGTTTAGTCTTGATTATTTTACAAGGCTAACATCTCAAAAAGGTGACTTATGCTCCGAAGCCGTGTGTGAATAATTTACATAATTTTGTATAATTTGAAAAACAGATCACTGAAACTCTGACTCAGTAAAGTACTGAAGTATGTGCTTGAATCCACTGTGAATAGATGATGTCTTTTCCTAAAACTAAGCTGGGCACATGAACAGGCAGTGGCATGAAGAAGTAACTTTTAGCAAATCCACTTACTCATTTGGGAGCCCCACGTTGTATCCTCTGTTGCATCAGCATTTTGCTTTTTGTTGCCACGAACCTTACCCAAATATTTTACTTAGAACCAGATCATTGAAACAATAGGGATCGCCACAACCAAAAGATTGACACGTGTCGCCAAAGACAACATGCAGGACAACCTGGGACAACCTCTTACAGGCCAAAGAGCTGCGCTGACTTTTCTTTCCTGAAAGAGTCCAAACGTGAAAGAGAAGTCATAGGAAATGAGAAAAGGAACAGCTACAAAATACTGGTGCTGTAGCCCAGAGCATAAACTGGTAGATTAAATTATGAGTTAAGACTTAGAAAGGAGCTTCCAGTAACTAATATTTTAACTAAAAGCCTAGAAGAACACCAGTAAAGTTGTGCTGACAACCATTTTCACATAATACTTGTTAAATTTCTCATTCTACCCTAACGTGTCAACGTAACAATATTGCCTATCTTGTCAAGGCTAAGAAAGAAATGCATAGAAAAGGAAAAACTGAAGAGACAACAGTGAAAGAGTAAACATAAGTAAGAGAAATGCAACTTGACAGGCAAGTTTCAGGCTCTTTTTTTTTTTTTTTTTTCTCCTTTCTCCTAAATATAACTGCTATTTCCTGGGGTGCAACAGTGCTCAGATTTTGACCCGGTAGTGTTTATGCCTATCGATGTCATTCAGCCTCCATTCTGATTTCATTAGTCATTACAACAACTCCATGTTACAGTCTTCTCACCCTTCACTTCAGGCTTCTGGTTATTTCTATCAAAACTGGCAACATCTCACTGCTAGTGAATTCTGATGGACATACGGGAATTTAGCAATTAGGAGGAGCCAAAGGCAGCAATAACTGAACTTCCTCGTCCTGTAGAGTTCTCTTACATCACTGTAGCTAAGCATGAGGTCTAGCAACTTGCTGTATCTTGTTTTACAAGATCTTCCTTTGGGAAGACTTAT
Source organism: Egretta garzetta (assembly GCF_000687185.1). Classification (NCBI taxonomy): domain Eukaryota; kingdom Metazoa; phylum Chordata; class Aves; order Pelecaniformes; family Ardeidae; genus Egretta; species Egretta garzetta. Next base: position 2,149,984 of record NW_009259796.1, on the reverse strand, counting down.
TTGCTAAGACTACTTCTTCCTCCAAAAAACCAGGCCTCTTATCTTCATGGGAATCCCACTCAGTCATGTTTTGCAGGACATTCACACTTCTCCTTGTAATAGAAAAAAAGAAAAAGCAAACCGAACAGAAGCCCTACCAACTGTAGCTAGGCTACATAGCTAAATTATACCAGGGAAGTAAATGTGGCAAGGGCAACTAGAACCGGACCAGTTCATCAAGGTGGGAGGTTTATAGGATAAGTGTATTAGTACTGAAGGAAAATACAATGCCTCTAGAAATTACAGTCTGCCATAAGCATCAGTATTTCACAGTGGCCTAAAAAAAAATGAACAGTCCAAATTGTTTTCCTATCCCTCATTTAAAACCACATGGACGCTCGAAGTGGGCCAATTCCCAGCCAGCTGCAGCTATGCAATTTTCAAAGGTAAACTGAGATCTTATTTAAACACTAGTCACACTGGCGTTAACAGCAGTGCTCTCCTCAGAAGCACCAGCCCAGGTCTCTCCCGCAGCAGACCTGGCACGGGTGGCACTGATAGGGTTGTCTGTGACCATATCAAACCAGTGACGTAACCGGCAGTCACACTGCCTGCCTTCCTCCTCATGCTCGGAAAAGGCAAGTTACTTTTAAACCAAAATGTACTGGTGACCTTCACAAACTGCTTTTCCAAACATTCCTTAGTGCTTTTTTTTCTCCTCCATCACTATTTTGGTGTTTCTGCTTCAAAAAACTTTAAATTTAGTGCTGTCATTTTCCATGTTACTTGAGGGGCAAGCAGTAATTACTTATTAAATTATACCATAATTTTATGTCAAAATTACTGTCATAAGATTATGAGATCGCAATTTCAGCTTCCAATGTATCCGTTGTTTGCAGCACTGCTTACAGACCTTGACAGACACAGTGCTGGAAGTGTTCTCTCGTAGTCGCTGTCATTGTGCAGAAGTGTGTGGATCTGAACCTGGATTCATGCAGTTGCATTTCTCAAGTTAGCCAAGGCAGAAATTCTGAAATTCAGGCTGGCTTACACTTTTGCGGAACATTACTCTGGCTGCAAAAGACAAATAATACCTGTTCAGCATAAATGAACTGGTGCACAGTTAACTTGTCAATAATTTAAAAGCTATCAGAACTTGCAAAGGGTTTTACACAGAGTCAGCATTTTTGCCACGAGCCCATAGCAATTTTTCGGTACTAAGAGTACTAAATTGGAATGTATTGTATCATTAAAACACAGCCCAATTCTGCAGGCTACAGAGTATCTAGACAGAAGTGCAGTCTCCTGAGCAGAAAGGCCTCAAAATCAGTTGACAAATTTAGGAATTATCATAAAGCATATGCATAAGGCCGTAGTGGAGAGAGTGGAACGGAACGGAGTAGAGTTTAACCCAGCGTCTGCCAAGGTTTAACAGTACAAGAATCATAAGAGGCCCAACTATTCCCAATTTATCAAATGCTTCAAAGTCCGTGCCAGGTACCTTAGGGGCTTTCAGCAGAGGACTGAATCCGAGTAGCGACGGAGGGACATCTCACCTGGCTGCACCTCGGTCAGACGCGCACACATTTGAACACCTCCACACAGCTGAGGGTCACGCACACCCCATCTGCTCACATCCCCATGAATCATGAGACATGGTACCCTTCTGCCTTCCTTCTAAACTTCAAAAAACCCTCTAAATCCATCAAGATCCGCTGAAATTACGCACATCAAACACCTCACCTTCCTAAAGTCTGCTGCTCCTTTTTAAGATCTGACAAGACTTGGCAGCATTGCCAAGAGAAATCAACCTATATGAGCTTTAAATTAAGTAAGAGCATCTAAACTTCATTATATGTGGTACCCTGGAAGGATCAGCCGAATGAAGCATTTACAATAATAGCTCAGCACAATAATTACACCAGTCCCAGATCTGTTGTTTTGAATTTCATCCATGACCTTCAATTTGGGTTTCACACACATAGATAGCATTGCAGAATTGTCATTTCAATTCTGCTTTGCATATAATTTTGTTCAGCAGCCTCAATTCCACCTACCACTTGTACTACATCACATCTTTCTGATGGCTTTCTCTCAAGCTAACGGTTCCTGGCAATGCACGGTGGATTAAAATCATTCTTATTAATATTTTACCATACGAGCTCTATTCTAATACAGCTCTGTAATTCCATCTGCCTCTCAGCACTGCCGTGTCCTTCTGAGCTCAAAAATCAACCTCAACTGATTAAACTATTAAAAAAATTGCCCTTTTCTAAAGAATCTTGAATTACACAGTATCTTAGTGAAAGATATAATGGTCAGAGTAAAGTACTGAAGTTCCTAGCACATACTCTTTTCAGATCAAAGTTGGTTTTCTCCCCTTTCAATTAAAATATGAACTTCTGTTGCTTTGAAAAGCACCTTTTTCAGATATAAAATACATACTTAACATTTTAAACAATGCAGCAACTTCTTTGTTTCTAGAATTGTTAGTCTAATATTTCAGTATAATCTGACCTATTCATTTTACACTCTAAATATTGAAGCCATTTGCTTAAAATTAAAAAAAAAAATCCAGATATATGTTGAGAAATTATTAACCATTTATGTTTTTCTTTTTAAATACCTTTCATCCAGGAAAATTAAGAATAATTTTACAGATTGTACAGGAGCTAGTTTGCCTGTTACTGCAAAGCGGCACTTCTGCAAACAGTGCTTCAGGTGTTGAATCATTTAATAATAGATAGCAGCCTTCCACAGAAAGTAAAGAGTAATTTATCCAGCTGAAGTTAGAAATTCAATAATTTAATGCCAGTGTAGTACCCTAGATCCACACTGATCCCGGAGCGGGGAGTGCCTCACCAGTAACCTCTGGGAAAGCGCTCCCCTTTGGGCACGCAGCGTTGTCTCTGTGCAGTCTCTACTGACACCGGTGGGCTTGTGCTGTTGTTTGGAGCTGGCTATCATGGACATGATGGCTCTACTGAAAAACAACCTCAAAATGTGAAATGCCATTTATTGTTCCCAAATCCACAAGCACGGATGAGAGGCTTGGCTGTTACAATGTTAGGCTGGGTTTCAACTCGGGAAATGACACAGCCTAAATGATTTCTTGACGTCAGTGGCACTGCTACACCTCTTAGGGAGTCTACATGGTATTTCTTCTGATGATGATCCCATATGCTCAGTCTGACATGCATGTTTTTGGCAAGCGCAGTGACCCCTCTTCTTCATATTACATATTAACTTCTGTCCGCATTACCTTCTTCCGTCAGTGTTTGGTCAGCTCACTACAAGCCTCAAGCCAGGGCACATATTCATCTTCAGAATGAAATAGGATAAGGCAGCAGCTCAGAAGGAATTTATGTAAAGTCTGAATAGAGCAAGCGACCATGAACACATTCAGTGAGTGTTTCATAGCACGTAGGAGTAACCTGCAGTTTTCCAAGGTCCAATTTTTGACCTAAGCCCTGTCAGATCTGCTACCTGCCTAGCTGAGAGACTGCCTCTGGCCCCCAAATGCAACGTGGCAGCTGAAATCAGCTAATGCCCTAAGGCCAGCCTTACTCTGAAAAAAAAAAAAAAAAAGCAGCAGCTACTTCAGCACCTTTACTATGCTCCTGCCTTACTGACTTGAAATAGCCAGTTGTCTGACCCCAGGACGTGCTGCGAGGCTTTTTGGTATTGTGCTTTAAAAGTGCCGAAGGGCAATCAAGCCACAGATGCAGTGGTGTTATTAATCATTGGCTCTGCATAGCTACCGAATTAGGTATTTTGTAATTACTAGTTGTTTTCTTTCTGCAATGATTATAGTGTTTATTCACCAGTTTTCTGTGCTTTAATTTGATTGATGGAAGTGTCCGGAGAACAGATAGTTCTGGTCCTCTTATAAACTCAGAAGAAAACAAAAAAATAACACAAAATAAATCTGCTCTGGCGTTAACCTACATTCAAGAAAAGTGAACTACTTAGCTGATTTGCAGCTTTAATTGTGCTTTCTCTGATGCAGGGTAAAATCCTATCCTCAGTGGGAGAAGCCATCCTGGGGAAAGGGCAGAGTGCCAACCACACGTTGTTTCAAGACCCACCCTGCCATGCGGGGACAGGCAGCCAGCCTTTCTGGGCACAGAGGCACTGACTGTAGGAAAGGCTAACATAACATATCCTCAGTCACAGAGACTGTTAAACTAACTGGTCAGAAGAGACCTGGATAAAACTGCTAGCCAACCATCCATGCTCCCGCTGGCTGGCTCCAGAGTGCCGGACCTGTGTCCTACCCCAGTCCTACCCAACCCCTCCTACCTTTTTCCCCAGTGACAGAGAGCGAATTAGAACACAGCTGCAAAGTGAGCGGGTTCATGGAGCCAATTCAGAAACCCAGGAGCCGGAAAGCATGGGTTTTTCTCATGAGTTTTCAGTTCAACTCCGTGAACTGGCTAAGCAAACAACTGCAGGTTTGCCAGTACCTAAGTGAGGACGATAGCAGGAATAGAGCTGAGGGTGCAGCAGTGAACAGCTGAACCAAACCTGCAGGCTCAGCTGCTCTCTTGAAACTTTCTTGTGTATTATGTTGGCCTCTCACTGCCAGGAAGGCAGGGAAAGA
>NW_009259796.1:2105168-2145387 GCF_000687185.1 Egretta garzetta | reverse complement strand
CAGCTTCTGTGCAAATCAAAAAGAATTTTTCCCCTTAAACTTATTTCCTGAGCCTGTATTTTAAATCTTCTCCTAAAACATAAACATAAATTTAATAGAAGTATTTGGACATTAATTAAAATCTCCCTCTTTAAAGTCTCATCTCCATCCTGCTCATCAATGAATACTGTAGCTAGGGTCTCTTTTTCTGGCCATCTAGTCCTAGACAAACTGCATATGAATGCAATTTGTTATTCCAAATTCCAGATTACTTATTCCAGATTCAGACTGGTATAATTGAAAGCACAATTTCTCTCAAATGCTCTATCATGACTTAACTAACCAAGCAGGGAAAAAAGCAACAAATGCTCTCTCCAGCAAAAAAAAAAAAAAAACAAGCCACGCAACCAAAATTGTATGACTTCAACCTAACACTGTTTAAAATAACAAAAAAAGAAGATCAAGCATACCACTGCAAAACCTAAAATCCCACCTCACACAATGTTGGCAAAGCTTGCCATTTTTTCCTCCATCATCTTACTGATATAAGCTTTCTCTTGCAACCTTTTGAAAACATTTTCCACATTGCCTGTGCTTTGTATAAATTCACATGAAAAGGTAACGCACATATTTTAAACCATCTAACATGCTTCGATCGTAAAACTTAAAACATGCGATCCTGAACGTTTAAAAAAGAAATTAAGTGAGAGTTATTATTTTAGATAACTCTGAGAGGTTTCTGAAAGTTAGGTACAAGGTTCCTTTTTGCCTGAGTCCACTTCCCTCCTAATCATCAGTGTCTCCAGCACTCTGTACATGAAGGTTTTAATAAAACAGAACCAACAGGCATTTTTAAGAGTCTCTACCCCTTTAAAAGTAGTTGGTGCACATGTAATATGCCATCACCTAAAGAATTATTGGCACAGATTTGATACGACCGACAAAATTAAGCCATAGCTTCACTATTTCAAATGTGAACTCATAAAACCTTTGAACTCATTACATTATCACTCTGTTCTACGGATACAGAATTGAATTTAAAATCAATATATAATCCAATTACTAACCTTGCGAACAACAGATGGATCTTTCCCAATATTCTTTTTCCCCCTACTGTAAATGCATACATGGGCTGTTATAAAGATTTTTGGACGTCTAGTTGTATATAACGTTTCATGTTTGCAAAAGGAACGTGATTTTGATCACCTCAAACCAGAAATCCGATTTTAGAAACCACTCACCACCCAAACACTGGCAACATCTACACAAAACATCCTCAGAACATCAGAAATGGGGCATTCACATCACCACCACTTGAAAGCAGAGCTCCAGGCGCACACTAAATGGACACACCCCATCCTGTAAGTTAGAGCCTGGGTGGTGTACATAGCACAATGAGCTCTTTGGGGGAAGAAAAATCTTTTGATTCTCTTTGGTTTGTACAGGATCTGTATCGTCACGCTAGACTCTTCAGTTTGGCCTTCATTGATGTACTGTAGATCCCACTTGGGAATTCAGAATGGTAAATTTTCCCCCACTTCCCTTGGAACAATTAAACTGTAATCTGCAATGCAGCAATAATTTACAGTGTGGCTCTAGGCAAAAAGCCTACTGCAGATTCTCTGTTAGAAATGCGATTAGCACAGCTAATATCAAGGTCATTCTCAAAGCCTGTCAAGAGCATCCACAGAGAATCCCCATCTTTTTGCATATGGTTAAGCTTTAAGGTTGATTACATGAACAAATGCACATAAGATCTGATTTTACCGAATGAGGTGTAACATTTATTGCCAAATGATTTTAATGGCTTGGGAAGCAGACGCTCCAAACATAAATGCATCTCCAACAGAAACATTAATATACAGCCTCATTTAAAAGTTTGAAGAGACAACATGTCTTCATACCATGACATATAAACATACAGTATTTTGGGCTTTTTTTAGGGAGTTGAAATTGTGACCTCTGCATATTTTCTTACATACTGATAAAATGAACTAAAAACTTAAAATAACCTGTTACTTCAATTGCTCGTAAGTTTTAGGCAGTTGGCAGTAAATTTACTTTTATATAAATAAATGTTATCTCATTACCAACAATCTCCATTAGGATCTAGCAGACCATGAAATAGACTTTGCAAGATCAAGCAATGTGCTAAGGCCCAGAAAAACATTACTTTAGCTCCCAGCTTCAGAAATTATGAGGGAAATGAAGCACTATATTACAGTTTGAAGCACACACACTAAATAAGCCTTTTTAGTCAAGGCATTAGGAAAGAGAAGTGCAGATTACTCATAACTGTGAAAAGTACAGTTAGGTTATTTGGCACCTGCTTCTTAGCTCGATTTCCTACTGTTTTTAAATTCTTACAGATTGTGCTTTTTGAAGAGGAGAGGTGGTAATACTTCTAATACAGAATAAGGAAGAACTCATTTTAGACACTAGGGGAGACAAATATATTCTAACATATTACCAGGAACAACTTTCCTGTTCAGAGAAAAAAAAAAAGTATTTACAGATCTAGGGTAAGAAAAAAATCAAAGTAAAGCAAGAAAAGACAAAAATATTGTTCTGAATGCTAACTAAAATATTAGAGCTTTTATTCTGTTTGAATAGAGATCATGTCGAGTTTATAAAATATGTTAAGCTTTACAGATCTTCATGAAGCTAAAAGGATACATTTTAAGTCAGTGCACTAAAATAACAGAGGATCACATTTCCTCCCCTAGATGCCATAGGACATCTAGAACTCAAACCAAATATAAACTATAAACCAAATATAGTACCAAGCCCCATATCTTCAGTCAGCACTTTGTGGGAGAACAGTGATTTTTATTTTTAATTTTGTAAAAGAGCGAGCCATTGCACCTGGCTTCAGACCTGGCAAAGACTTAAAGACTTGTGTATGGGGGGAAAAAAAATGTTTGTTTTTTTTTTTTTAAAAAAGATCACAGAGGGAACAAGGTTATGATTGACAGTGGGTGGATCAAGGAGGAGACCTGTAGAGAGGTTAGGGTTCGCCTGTTTTCCTACGAAGTCAGTGCTTACACAGCCACACCGCTTGTCAAGACAGGTTTTAATCCTTTGGCTGATTCCAGGCAATTCTGAAAAAGGAGCTATGGCTTCAAACTTAATTGCATTCCTCACAGTTTCTTGTCAACTTGCATCTGTAGAGAAGAGAAACCCAAATTAGTACATCCCAAGGGGGAAGATTAGCAGAATTCCACCATTAAAGATTTTTGCTTCTCACCAACTATTCGACTGGTCAGCTCTTTTCCCTCCTAACCACAGCACTGCTGTCCCTGTCCTGCAGTGGGACGGAAAGCAGGGGAAACCAACTTCTTCTGGGGCCATATGGTACACCAAAGTCCATAGCAAACAAGTTTAATTCACTTAATACCTTAAGAAACAACCTGTTTCTCTTACCTAAAGAAAATAAAATATACTTTCCAGTCTGTGAATAATTTGAAAAAGAAAAAATGTTGCGTCACAATAAGAATGCATCCAAAGACCTGTATTTAGCACTTCTTCCAGCCTTACTTTTTCGTATCCATATTTGAAATTATCAGAATCAATTTTTAAATTACCATTTAATTTACCTTGCATGTGTAACAATTGAAACCAAAGTTTTGTGATGTTGAAATCAAACCATGACAATGCAATTACAATGATGATAATGGTAATGCAATAGGTTCTAGAAGTTCATTCAAATATAAGTATATAGGTGCTTTGAATTGTCCATAATTGATAAATTAAACACACTTTTGTGAGAATTTACAGTGCACGCTCATTTTTTCCCAAAATTCCAAAATATTAACAGTGTTCAAAATTCTTTCCAGAATGTGCAGTTATTCTGTGCAACTGGCTTTTATCTTTGTATCTATACCATTATTATAAAATCAGAACAAAAAGAGAAAAAAATAATTTGTTTGCCATGTTAGTGATGTTTATGGTAATAGCAATTCTACAAGTTAAAAGTCTGGATTTACAGTTTTTTTTTTTTTTTTTTTTTTTGGGGTTTAAAAAAAAAAGGGGGGGGGGGGGGGAGGGAGGTGTTTGCAACCAATTCTCCCCCAAATGACTCCAAAAATTATGTTCTCTCTTATGTATTATATTATTTCTCCCAGGCCACACACTTGAAATCAATTAAAAAGCTTCTAAAATGAGTAATCTCGAGAGCTTAAGACTAAGACTGTAATTCCTTTGGGCAATTATAGGTTTTTCAACTTTAGCTGATCAACAGAGGCCAGGAAAATCAAGCAACACGTTTACTGAAATGCACTTTTGCCCCGTTCCTGCCGCTCCTCTGCTGTGCTATAACCTGAAACAGCACAGACGTGGCAGCAAACAGACCCCAGCACCGCCGCTGCTTTTCCCTGCTCTCGGTCCAGCTTCCAGGCCTTTGGGGCCATTTGCCACCATTTTTATTATCACACGCTAGTTGGAAATGTGTATCATCTGTGGGACTCAAAATACAAGATCACACTTTCCACCACTGCTTACTGACGTATTTCAGACAATTTGAAATAAATACTAAGCTGCGCAGCCCACGGAACCTCATGTTCAAAAAAATAGCACAGTCCTGTGGGGTTGCTGAGGTAAGCATTAATTTCTATGGGGCGAATCTTAACTGCTAAACACTCAAATCCATTTGATTAAGGTACTGTGGGCACTAATTCATCTGTCTGTCTTTGAGAGACATAAGCTCACTCACTGCAGGCCTCTCCACAGAAACTCTACTCAGAATCACACTGCTGCTCTGAACTAGATTTAGAGCTTTTAATGACTTCAAACAAGTCTGAATTATTCTATATGGATTCCAGTATAGCTCCTGTCATCCAATTATCCAAGTGCCTGGAGCAGTCTCGCAAGAGTTAACTCCCATTCATCCCCTTCTGCCACGGTTAAGACAACCTTGCACAGCTCTTTCCCACAGAGCTTTTCTCAGCCAGTCAGAAAATATTTCCCATTCACCTCATTATAATTAGGTCATGTTCAATGAACCACTAGGCATTTGAGAGCAGGTTATCATCTCTCCTAACGACAATATAACCCCCCAAATCCAGGAGATTTAAACTAAACATAAATTGTTGAAATAAACAGTTGAAGTACCGTCCTTATGTATTTTTGCTTGTAACAGCAGCCCTTGTGCATCTTTCTTTTGTGGTTTCACCTTGATTGTTTTTGTACTGGCTCTGGCTAGGACTGGGTAAACTTATAGCAGCCTGTATAGTGCTGAGGTTTGGATTTGTGGCTGAACCACGCTTGACAAAGCACCAAAGTTCTGGCTTTCGCTGCACAGTGCTTGCAGCCCGTCAAGGCCTTCCCCAATTCCCTCTCCGCTTCCCCAGGAGTGGGCTGGCAGTGGTCAAGAGGCTGGGAGGGGACACGGCCCCCCCCCGAGGGCCCCCCCACTGCCACCTGTGCCATGCTCAGAATAAAACTGGCGGTGGAGGAAGAAGCAGGGGGGCAGCTTGCCACAGTGGCCACTGCTGAGGCTGCCTGGGCACCGCGCTGCTGGTGGGAGGTGTCGAGCGATTGCCTCTGCAGCACTTCAGGGGTTTTCCCTTTGCTTATTAAAATGTCTTTATGCCAAGCCAGGAGTTCTGCTGCTTTTCTCTTCCTATTCTGTCCCCCATCCTCCAGCCACTAGCCTGGGCCTACTTGATATTATGAGCATTCACTGCTCAGGTGCCCGAGCTGCTGGGCATGTATCTCAGATGTTTCTGCGTTCAACTTCCTTCCTCCCCCAGAAATGACTCTGTCATAATTTATGGAATACAAGTCAGAGGGATCCAACCGCCATTGACTTTCCACCTCTGAACAATTTGCCTTTGTTCTTTCAAAAATATTTCTGGAAATGCTTCTGTCCCCAAAAAGCAATACAGCTTCAGTGCCATGTTACTTAATGACCCATTGCACATATAATGTTTGGCAAATAAATAAGCAACTAATCAGAAAAGCCACTCTTCCAAAAACTGAATACAGTTGGGGGTACACGGGCTAGCACATATTATGAACGAATTTGCAAACCAAAACAAAATCCAGAAACCATGTATTATCCAGCATTATTGACTTAACCACCTCATTTTTAAATAGCCAGGTTTAAAGATGGATTGTTTCTGATGGCACTCGGGTGATAATATGCGGCTCCACTGACAGTGTTTACTAGAAGTGTTTTAAAATATTTGCGAATAACAGCACAGCGTTATGGCAGCATTGTGAAAATGGGTTTCTTAGCTCTTGAAGGTTTTACAGAAAAAAAGAGGGTAGCACTACAGATTGTATAGAGCTGCTTTTCTTTGAGGACAGATTTTTCTCAGTTTTGCTAGGAAAAAAAATCTGTGTTTACCTGCTAAAAGGCAAAGTGTCTCTGTGGACCAGACCCATGGAAAACCCCAGTGACCACATATGAACGCTTGGTGAAAATGACAGCTCCGCACATCTCTTATCGAGGATTAATGTGTTGAATCTGAAATACGTTTTGTTTTACTGTAGCCACATTTAAAGGTTATGAGCCATATGTAATGGGAGTGTGACATTTCAGGAAACATTCATCTCAAGTTCAAAATACTGAAGAAGAACCTTTTACAATTTTAACCAGCTCTCCCGTGTACACACTACTAGAACAATCACTTTTAGTTTTTATCTTTTTAAGCTCATTTGGGAAATATTAAATGAGTCCCACATTAATATATGCCTCTTGTATCAGAAAACCCATGCCAATAAATTGGATATCTGTGCACCAGCATTTTGCTTTGTATGTTTCTTTAGCAGTATTTCCTGAATATCATATTTTCCTTTTTTATGTTCTTCTTTTTAGGTAATATTGTAAAATTCACATTTCTAGAAGCAGGTTTTACATCACTGGCTGAAAGAGCCTCTCCATTAATTATAGAAGGACCAGAGTATAAGAACTTAGGCACTTAAGAAGTGATATTCAGAATCCCTCTCACTGAGGCCAATACATGAAAAAAAAATCCTGTTATCATGCCACATTAAAACAAGTTTTAGTTTCACTAAGGTTAAAATTTTAAAAATAACTACTCAAAAGACCATTTCAAAAATTCGAAGCATCAGAACTGACTTCCTGTGTCCCTTTTGCAAACCAGGGAAAAGCAGCGCTACACCGCCTACTAAGGAGCTACTCTCCTCCTTTGCAAGTATCTTTAATAAATACATTAGCTCTTTCCTAACTGAAAAAGTATTAGAGATACGTGAAAAGGATAATGCCTTTTATTAAATCAGTCTACTCAATTTACTGCCCTCCTTCAGTCAAATATTAATCCAACTGTAAGAGGAAGTTGAAGAGATCAACCTTCTTTCAAATGTTTATCTGATTATAGACTCAACAGAGAAGCAAAATTAAATGGAACCATCAGCTTCCACGCTTGTTATTCAACAGCTGGAAAGGAAACATAGACAGACTTACACCTCTAAAATTCACAGAACGTTCTTTTCACTATTATTAAAGCCTGTTAGTTGCCTGATCGGCTTGATGTAGTCATAATAATAGTTTCCTAAATATTTCATTTGTTTTTTCATTTTCTCTTCTGGTTATTAAAAACAAAAACTAATGGACAGCAATCCCAGTGCATATTAAGGTTATATCAAATCTAGACATAATTAATTTCCTCTGGTGTCTAATAATGGTTTCCTGAAAGGACGCAGGCACTTAATGGTCCTCAAGCCCATTTTAAAATAACACAAAAATAAACTTGATTCTGTGCAACTTCAGTTTAAAGTGTGTGTTTAAGTGCTTTGCTGAATCCATTCAGCACTGTGGTACAGGGAAGATTACAGTGTTTAAAGTTAATCTTTCAAAACCAGTTTTATTAGGACAGACTTGTTCTGATCTTTTTAAACTGGCAGAAAAGCACGGGAGTAAGCAGCATGGAGAGCAAAAGAAATATTTCTCTTCTTTCCAAGACAGAACGAGGAAACATTACTGCTGGAACTCTTGAGTTACTGCCCAGAGGTTTGCATTATGAAATTCTGTAGAGGCAAATATTATCATATTATGATATGGAATGTAAATGCATTTACTTCACAGTATTGTGAACCTAGATCTACAAGCTGAAGAAAAATTAAGAAGAAAATTTGTATGCGTAACCTGGGAGAAAGGTGGGGAAGGAGTAAAACTTTTCAATGTATAAAAGCCTAGAGAATCTGACCCAGAAATACATGTTTGTATACTGTAGCCCAGATTTCTCATGTATTTTAATTTCAGGATTAACCAATCCTTTGCTACCTCTCAGCCTCTTTTCTGCACTTCAACTTACTTGCTATAACAAACTGCAAGGTATTTTCAAGCCCACTTCTTGGAGGACTCCTGGACTCCTCTGAGCCCACATACCTGAATTTTCCTTCTGTGAAACCCAGGATGTGCAAGGGAAATGGGCTTGAACATTACTATGCCTCTCCTTCCCAGCTTGGAAGTGTTTCCTGTTTCATGCTTTACAAATAAATAAATATACACATGTTGTAGTACAAATCTTGAGCATTGACTCCTTTGTGAGAGAGATTTTCACAGCTCAGCCACACTTTAAAGCCCTGAATACAGCACTTTACTTACCCAACAGCATTGCTTAGCAGGCTTAAACAGTTACAGCAACTCTCAAGAGTTCCTTTCAGGGAAAGACTTGGCCCAAAACAGGCTACTTAAAATCCATGTATGTTGTACACCAACTGCAGCAGTATCCTCTGTGCCCTTCGCTTCTGGAACCTCACCCTTACCTTGCTGCATCGTAAAGCGGTGAGAGATGCCCTACTTCCCTGCTGCCACAATGCCTACAGAGAGGACAAAATGGTAACAAACTACAACAGGAGCTTAGAGTGCTGACTGGGTTTGTTTTACTGTTACCTCTTCCCACACCATTTGCTGATCCATCCACACGTAGACTAATGCTTAAATTGATACTCTCGGGGTCAAGATTGTCTCCTTGTTTTTCTGTTTCACAGAGATCTTTCTGGGAGAGGCTCAGTCCTTGCAGTGCCTAGACATTACCATAATATACATTAATTCTACTAATAATTATATCATTATAAATGCTCCTACATATGTCATACAGAGAAAGATTTCTAACAGCATCATAAACAAGTCCAGGCTTTCCTTTGATGTATGTGAGCCCATTCTTGAATAACAATACTAAAATACAACCTTAGCACTTAAACATTATACACATCCCCCATTTATGATCCCAGTGCAGTAGCAATCAATATCCCCCTTTCTAAAACAGCTCTCTACAAATACCAGTCTTCAAAAACTGGTGAAGTCTCTGGTAACATACTGCACCTACTGGGAGCACAACAGCAAGGGAAATTCAACCCTTTGATTTTAAAACTTTGCACAAACCATGACACACTGTATGCCTTTGTGGTGTTGTTGTAGGGCTCAAACACTGCTTCACAGAAACCCCAGCTGTAGATGTTTTTTCAGTAGGGATAAATGTGTGACAGACTCGTCTATCTCTGGCTAAGGCACGGTGGCTTGCACCGCACTCCAAGGCGGTAGATGTTAGCAGCAAAGTGCTGCCTAGGGGAAAGGAGACAGGAACTAGGTATGTTTGCTATATTGTTGGTAGCAGAGTTCAGAGCACCCTTCCCCTACTTTTCTGGACTATCTCTCTTCAAAACACAGCAATGTCTTCCAAGGACTTTTGGAGGAAGAACTTCTCTGGGACAGAGTGGAATAGCAGGTCAGGAAGTTGGCTAATTCAACACTTACTCTGAGATCTCTCTCCAGGGATTTTCAAGGATTCATGGCCACAGCAATACTCGACAATTCAGAGCAAGAACATCCCCTAGGTTCCTGTAACAGGGTAAAAAATTTTAAACACTCTATAACTTACTAACTGTCCATGAAGGTGGGTAGGTGAAATGGTCTCAGATCCTTTTCTTTCTTTTTTCCTTTTTAATTTCTCCAGGCATTGTTTTGTTCCACTGAAAACCAAGGTGGCATCAACTTTTTTTTTACAGAAATCTTACTGTTATCCATTGGTTAACTTTAATGAAAAGGTCCTCTATCACATGCTATGATCCAAATAGAGACCTTAGGCACAGCAAACAGAAGGAAGTGAAAGGGGCTGCCATAGCCTGAGGTACTATTTAACTGGTAATTAACATACCTATTATTTTATTATTTCTTTTTCCACTAGGAAAACAAGTTGGCAGTTAAGAGGATACAGTCTCGAATTTACACTATCAAAGTAGTCAAATGTTACTGGGTTTTAGTGTATTCAGCAAGTACGATAAATGCTACCACCTTCCACACTCGGCTTTGAAAATGTGGTCTGCAAGTATTAAAACATTCCCAAACATACTGGCAAAAAAACCTGCAGATGTACAAACCAGGATGAAGAAAAGGGTACCTGTGGCTATTTGGACCCCCAAATGGTACTCAATATATAAAATATGTAAACTTTAGAAACACTGTCTGGTTTTGATGCCCTTGAAGGCATGCAACATTTTTCTTAAGAGAACAAATTACTTTAAAGCATTTCTGACACCTTGGACATCTATTCAAAATTACAAAAGCCATGAGGCATTTGTAAACTGTTGTCTCATTTCCCTCCATGGTTTGTCAAAGTGCTAAAATGTCAGGGGCTACTTACAGTTACCTGTAAATAAGACAGCTAGCAAGAACCTAGAGGCCTTATCAAAAGGCTAGAGAAGAATGGGCCTCAATTAAATATATCATTAAATAACATAGATCTTTGAATTGCAAGCATATGATCCAAATACTCTGCTAGGTAGTTTTCTTGTTGGGGAATCACCTGATCATTTCAGCCATTGTGAATTACTGCTCAGTATCCCTTTTTATTACATCAACTGATAGACAGTCAGATAATGGTGGAAGAAAAATTGCCTAGAAACTGGGCTCAGTCCAGTCACAGTACCTGCAAAGGAATCTCCAAGACATATGGCTATTCCCAGAATTAAACACTGTTTTCTCTTCAGCTGGAGCCTGGCAAAGGCATCCTAGCTAATACCTGCCACTGTAGGCTTCCTTTTGCAAGCTACCACTTTGCATCAAACTGAACTAGGAAATAATACACCCCAAGCCCTTCGAACTCTGAAACACTGTGGAGGTGAAGCATTCTGCCTCTACCTGTATGCTGCTGCACTAATATTTTTTGTTCCCTAAAAAGCAACTTGCGTCCACCAACACTGGACCTTACACTCCTCCGTCACTAGAGAAGGAAAAGCATAGGTCAAATCTATTCTGGCTCTTGATTGCAAAGCAGAAAACAGTTACCAAAAGGAAATCAGTAGAACAAAAGATCAACATCTACCTGGAACTCAGGGCGATTATGGGCTGCTGAACAGATTTCCTTCCGCGGACATCTCTCAGCTGCCTGGATGGGGGGTCTGTTTCAGCAGACATCCTCCCCTTATTGTTTCTGCTTTGGAAGAAACAACTCTTACCCTGGTTCATGGTCTTCTAATTATATTTCTTTTCTTCTTGCTAAATATTGAGCACAAATATATCTTAAAAACAGATCCTAACCCCCCCAATACCTGCTTTTCCTGTGATTAAGTATGCTGATATCATTGTATACCAGATGCAAGTTATCATGTGTAGCTCACTGGGAACAAAAGCTCTTCTAAATGTAATCTCTTCACCCTGGATGACTTTCCAGTGTGGGGGTTTTTTTAGATATGGTTCACTCTGCCTACAAGGCATGTGAAGTAAGAGCAGTTTGATTTACAACCCCACTGCTATGGTATATTTTCAATTAATTAGCCCATTTTCTCTAATCTAAGCAGCTACGTTTAGCTTATTGCAATACTTCCAACATCACCACATGCACTTAGAAACCGTTTGTCACTCAGATACCATACTACTAAATACCCTTTTCAACTTATTCCCAGCTTTTTTATAGAGACAGAACACATCACAGAAATGGGGGGGTTTAAGAAGGTACCACGTTTTCCCCATGTACACAGTCAGTAGAAAATCCATCACAAAGCTGTAAAAGGAGAAATGACTCGAGAGATGTTTTCAATATTAATCTAGAACTACAGCAGGAACAAGCTTTTTAGTAGATACTTACTGTAACACTCTCCTGTGTTACATCAAAAGACTCTCAATCTCACCATAACATGGGGATTATAAATTACCAAAAGGTCTTTTGTAGATATGTAAATCTCCTAGATGTCTTTAGCAGACAGTCACGTCCTGTTTTTTCACACATCTTCCAGTCACTGGCTTATACCCAGAGTACAGTTTCCCACATGCCTTGACATTTCATCCTACAAGTTAGAACTGGCCAAAGAATATTAAATTTTATTATTGATTTTTAATAACATTTACATAACAGGAAAAACCTCTCCTCCTGGAAGACTATGACTTATGAATATTTCTGAATTGTCAATAAGATGATTAAGACATTGTCGTAGATATCTGATTTAATTGCGGTTTTTATGCAGCCCAAATTTTCCTGCCCACCCCGTGACTGATCTGGTATCTAAACAGTAACATGCATCCCCTCCTTTACCTTTCCAAGCCCAATGTAAACTTAAGAAACAGCCTTGAATTAATCATACGCATATTTTGAAGGTTTTAGCTTCTCTAGAAGGGAAGATGGGAAATGGTAACAGAAAATAAAGCCTTAAGATGACCAAATGTAAGCAGATGCAAAATGGTTTCTGAGGCTCTTTTCCCTGCCCTTTGAAAGGTACATCATTAGCAAGGCAAAGTGCTTCTGCAGAAGGCACTTCTATGCTGTGAGCAAGTCACCAATGTCCGATTTAGATTTATATCATGGCAACTTTTAAAAATATGCGAGGCCTCAGACTTTTGGCACCCAGAGACTGTAACTGTCACAGTCCTCATCAGAGCTGCTCTTAGTGTCCCCACTGTGCTTGTACCAGCATTTGTAGTCGCCTACAGTTCCCCTCTGAGCCTTATCTCCTACATCTCCAAGTATTAGGTAGGATTTTTATACATTCTTCAAAAAAAAAAAAAAATAGACAGACAAGGGAAAATATTGCTAATGACATCCTGTGCCCTTTATATATTTTCATCAGAGGCTTTCCTTAAGAATATTAAGTAGGAGGGAGAGAGACACTTTCTTTTGTTTCTCTTCAAAACCAAATGTTCTCTCCTAACATCACTAAGGAACTTCTGTGCTTTACCTTGGTGACTTCCTTGGGTACTTGCACATAGATAAGTTATTGCTCAGGATCAGGCTAAATGGGATCCCAACTAACAGCCCCTTTTTTTACACAAACACTGTAGAAAAATTATTCAAGCAGTACACTGCTTGCAGCATACAGCAGTACACAACACAATACATACTTACCCAAGCAGTATTAAGAGAGCATATCTGGATCAAAGTGTCTGAGCTACAAAAATTTTGTTACCTGTGATCCACTAAAAATTATTCTGTATCGAATGTAGGCTTAATTAGTAACACAGAAAGCAAGTTTGAACAACTTGTTATTAATTTTTATGTATTCTGTAAAAATCTCTGGGATGAAAATCATGTCCCTTTTAACAAAGTTTTTTTTTTTTTCTTTAATTATTTCATCCCACAGCTATAAAAGATCTGTTCTATGTTTTCTTAATCACAAAAGGAAAAAAGATTTTCCATTTGTACCGTGCATTTCTTTCTTTTATTTCCTCCCTCTGATGCTCAACCTGTCTGCTTGTCATGACCACAACACAAGTCTGACATGACATGGTACCTTACGTGATCCATGGTGTGAGCTCTATGAATACCGACGAGCAGCAAACCACCTGTCACAGCTAGAACACACCCAAGCAATCTGCTGTACAGCAACAGCAGATCGATCAACAGAATGGCTTAGATACAAACTCTAGTATGGCTGGGGCTTTGGCACCTCACAGGAATAGCAATAAATCCAGGCTAGCAAGGAAGTCCACAGGAGCACGGGTGGTTAAGGCTTCTCTGCTGCTGAGCCAAGGCCACATCCCAGCCCTGCTGGTCAGCACCCTGCAATGCTCCTTTTCTGCTGAGACACAGAAATCTCAATCACAGCATTTCTCTTTGTCAGTGAGAAAAAAATTGCATACAGGGTAAATTCCAACAGAGATGCTTTACTTACCCAAGTTGTGCTTGCTTCTTCCATGCAGCGATACCATTCCTTGTTTCACTCCTCAAACCACTAATTCTAACTTCTGGACTTCTGCTAGGTTGTAGTCTGAGGCCAGTGAACCGATGTCCCTCCAAATCAGCTAGCATGTGAATATCTGTGATATTTTAATATTTGCTGAAAACAAGTCTGATGGCAATGCACCTATGGAAATTTGTAACGCAGCTATTGCTTGCAGTTCCAGGCACTTTTAATTCACATAAATACACCTCATATTGTGATTAAAGTAATGGTACCTAAGCAATAGAACACTTTTGTTTATTTTATTTGTATAATAGAGAAGTTCTGATAATCTACTAAAAAAGAGCAGTGCTAGAGACTAAGGACAAGTATGACTCCAACCAGGACAGGACAAGTCTAACTGCAATGGTATCCATACCACGCATCAATTTTAGTGGTAACAGACAGAAAAGAGAGTGCCTCTTGGGTAAATCCAAGTCTGATACCAGTGATGGTTTTGGTGGGCAGCCAAAGTTCAATGTACAAAATAGACTGCTAGCCCAAATACAGAAAAAAGTGTCTAGAAACAACCATAATATAAAAATGTGGTTACACGTAAAAGTTTTTGTAATTACTGCTTATTTATGGAAATACATCACATTAAAATTACAAAATTCTACTTAAAAAAACGCCAATATAAATTTCTAACAGTGACTTTTGTAAGATTTTAACATTAGAAAGGCAGCATAATCAGATACATCTCATGAAGCGTAATCTGATAAACTCCAGAAAATTATGGAATAATGCAGAACAAAAAAAGATGTAACAAAAAATAATCTGTAGGAATATATTTTCCCTTTTTTCCTCCTTTTCACAGGGTTTTAGCCTTTGGAGGGGGTGTGTGTTACAGTTGCTCCAACACACAGGAATATTCTTGTACCTCCAAAATGCAGGCATTAAATGAAACAGTCTGCCTCAATTCCACACGTAGTTAATGACAGGAGATGGCATCCTTGTAGGTGCATTTCAGAATTCCTACGATGGACTCTGTTGAGGACCGCTGGACATCGAAAAGTCAGAGTTGCAAACCTTCTCTTAAATTACTGACAAAACATCTAAAAGTCTGTAAGACTAGTGTTCCAAATCAAGACAACATAAACACCTTCGTAATTATCAAAACGATCAATAATCACCGTTTCCTGTCAGTAAGGCTCTAAAATTTAAATACAACAGTGGCATGTAACCTCAGTTATCACATTAGGAATCAAAAAACTGAAGAATGACTTTAAAATAAGAATAGTAAGATCATTCATCAGTTCCAAACAATAGCTGGTTATAGATTAACACCAGTATAAGATCAGTTTTTAGGTACTTAAGACCTGTTGATCGAAGTTACTTACATAAAGACAACAAGGCAGGGGAATGAGGTTATCACACGTCTCACAAGTAGAACACTTTTATTACGTAAAACATCAGTCTTAGCTGGGAACTTGGAGTCCAATCAGAATTTCGCAATAGCAGCTTATGCTAAATATGCATATATGTACATCTATGTATATATGTGTATAGATATATATAAATTTGATTTTATATATTTATAAAAGTACAAATTGCTTATATATGTATAAACATGTATTTGTACATATAGGTAAAATTTTAATATAACATTTGTAAAAAAATAGTAGCTAAATTATATATAAGCTTAAGAACCCAGAGGAAGTTCAGTCAATGCAGGATCCTCACTCTGTCAAGCAAAGAACACATTTATTTGTTAGAGCCTGGGTTTACATTAACATGGTGTTTCGGAGAAGTAAGGCAGATTTGAAGTGAATCTCCCAATCATCTTCCCACTTCCAGGTGTTGGTTTGGTGGCAGAGCAGCGCTGATGCATATGAACCAGGTTCCTTGCAGAGAAAACTAAGCCAGAAGCTCTTATCTTATTTGGTGTGCACACCAAATGCCTTCCAAGCCCTAACAGATACATACAAGTTCTAACTGAGCATAAACATACTGAAGATGTTCAGTCGAAGAGACAAGTCTCAAGTTAGGCTGAAGCAACATCTCAGCCATGTACGCAGCGAAGATGTAGTGGCTTTGACACCAACGCTACAGTCTGCTCAGCTCCTACTGCACTGAACTACTCAGTAGGAGAGACACAACCCTGTACGAGCAGGCATGGCAGAAGACTGTCCCAGGGAAGGAATGGCTATGCTCAGGGGACAAAGACCTCCTAAGTTTTTCTTTTCTTCCTATTGTACTTACTGTATCTGGATAATGCAGTCACATACATGATAAACATTTATAAATTCAGACAGCTGTGTCCAGAAGCAAACTGATTAAAAAAGGTTTCTGATAGCATATGCATTTGGTGATGGGGCAGGAGGACATCACAGCAAGCATATACCCTATAAAACCAGATATCGGTCCATACTTTTGTAGTAGAGCACTTTTTTTCACAAACACCACCATGCTTCCATTAGCCAGTTTCTTTTTACCCAATCCCCACCCTCCTAAAAGGAACAGGGAGTGAGATGACCCTTTGTTTCAATGGCCAATTAATTAAGGAAAAAAAATACAATGTTAGTAGAAAGCAAATCCAATTTATACTATGATTGTACTTTATGATTATGCTGAAAATAAACAGGATATAAAAAGAAGAAACATCATTTAATATCATATGTATGCATAATTTTATTAATACCACCTCTTCTAACAAAGATGTTAACAAAAACTCTAAAGTTTTGCATAATGCCTTCAGAACAAAAAAACCCTACAGTATTCCAAGTAGTTAGAAAAATAATTAGAAAAATATTGTAATGCAACAGCTGACCGTATCTGCAAAAAAAAATGGGGAGAACCGGAACAATAAGTACAGCTGAGAAGGACTGGAAGGTGAACAGCTGAAGGGATAGCTATTAAACTGTTTTTATCTTCCCTGACACGTTCTCCTCCTTTGTAAACTAGGAAGTTTTTAAACAAAACATCACCACCAACAAAAACAAACACAACCAGGAGCATGTAATTCAAAGAATGTAAGGCTGCAGACTGAGAAAGAAACATGTCTTTCCATCCTTGGTCAAGTTTGATGTTCCTCTAGAACAAACGAAGTGACAGCTGCCAGACTAAAAAAAGAAGTCAGGTGTTCACATGAATAGCTTTTATAAAACAGCAAGCACATTAAAAAAGAAATCTACATAGTTTTTTACAAAGTACATTGATTAATGCTCCATCTTAGAACTAGATAACAAGTGGGAGATGCGTTTCAAGAAACTAAAACTGAAAGTATGCTTTGCCATATTCATGTAACTTTGTGCGTTCACTGTACAAATATTCTCTGCTCATTCACTGAGTGTGCTGGCCGTTGATAAAGAAAGAGCTCCCTTAAAGAGAGCAATTCTTAGGAGTTGTTGACAACTACATCTGCTTTCTGCCAGAACTCTAAATTTACCCCTAGGAAAGAAAGCAGGAGCATGTTAAGCTCAACCATCTCAACACATAATTTCTAAATTGAGTGTATCTAAATAAACAACTAGAACTGTTTTTGATATTCTACAAGAAGTGAAATAATTAGGCCCATTATTGGTATATTAATTTTCCACTGTGAGGCACTGAAGTCAGCAAGTTCAAAATACTCCCCATATCTTTTATTTCCTCAGAATTCTGATCATTATTTCTTCTTGTGAACCCTCAACTTGATTTGTAACAGTAAGAAAGATTCCTAGTATATGAAACTGCCAAAAATCCCTGCTAAATAAGAAAACTGTAAGCTTTCTTGAAAGGAAAAAAAAATCTGTTAAGGTCCAGGTGACCCAGCTGCACACCGAGAACTGCTGGATTTTACAGAAAACCAGACATTCCTACCCCAGCCTGAACAACCAAAGAAGATGAGAACTTTCAAGTCAAAATTAAACTGCATTAATGGTTGGCAACAATGAAATCAGCTGCTCAACTATTTTGAGGATTTTCAGAATAATTTTTGGAGGGAAAAAAGGCAAAAAATACAAATGCACTGGATTTTGAAAACCCCATTCCTTTAAAAAGATACAGGGCATCTATTTGGGAATCTGTAGTTATACTAAGGGCACATTAAATGGATGCTCTAAGCCTCCATTAATAATATCAAAAGCTAGAATCCATAGTAAGAGTTAAGCATATACAAAAGCATCATGTTCAGAATAGAAAGATGTGTATTAAAATTCTTTGACTAATAGACAAGCTATTTGAAACTCTGACCTAAAAAAATGCTCTTGTGTTCTATCTGAACACAAGCTGTATATTAAGCAGTCTATTTTGCTTTGAAGTATATTCTGCTTTCACATTTCTGTTCTCAGAAGACTGGAGTTAACCCACCAAATATAAAAAACAGCCTTAGATATTTTTTCTTTATAGTCAGAACTTTCCTGCTCTGACCTGAACATGCAAGTCGGTAGTCATGGCAAATGTTCATTACTAATGCTCCTGAAATTTGTCTAGCATTTGAACCACACGAAACAGGTATATTCTTATACTGCCAGCGTGGCAGCAACAGACTCATCTGCTGCCAAAACAACAGATTCTTCATTGTCCTAACATCACGTGCACACTCTACAAAGACATCTAGGAGCCACAGGGCCTTTCTGCATCTAGCAAGAGCTCATTAGTATAGCGTACAGTACAAGTCAGACTACCAAAAGCTTTTGCCTCGAAGAATACTGAAATGTGTTCCTAAAATTCAGTACGAAATATAAAAAGAATTTGATGATTAGAAGTACCCCAGGCAAACTGACACTTGTCAGATCTGGAGAGTCACATTAAAAAAAATGACAAATCAGCGCAGCAAAAATTTCTTTAAAACACCCTAAAATTGAAACTAGAAGGAGATAAAGGTCTATTTAAATTAGTTGTGCATCTTTAAATATGATCTGGAAGTAAAGGAACAGAAAACAAAAACCTGACCTTTAAAGTAGAAATAACAGCGATGCTAATAATTGAGTGAACTAGTCAGATGAAGGCTATCAAACAAATTAGCAGGCCTGTATATTGCAACTTCAACAAAAAAACCTAGGTGAAATCTACACTAATGAAGTTTCCATTTGATAGACTGGATTTTTAAAGGCTTGGGAGGACTGCGAGACAGAAAGAAACCATGAGGAATTTCAAAAGCAGTTTAAGCAGGCTGCACACCAAATATTTAAACTGAGCAATATACTTCCCTAATGGAACAATTCTCTGATACTCACTGGACACGTGCATTTTACAAAGGTTTTGCAGTCCAGTCCATCCTAATCTCCAAATCACCGGTTTCAAACAACACAGATAACTAACAAAAGAGCTTAGAAGTTAGTACTGAATTCAGACACATCATACGGAAGAACATGAATCCATGAAAGCACCATTGCTGGCTTCTACAAAAACATTAGACTGACTGTAGAGACCCAAAACACTTAAGTGCCTTTTAAACGTAGCCCAGGTCTCCACTCCAATAAATGTAAAGAAAAATCACATTTCACCTACCAGTCTTTGCAGTAAATCAGAGTAGCATACAAAGTTTAACACATTTGAAGTGTCTCATAATAGAAAATCTCACAATGATAAAGTACCTGGTAAGAAAGTATCAGATACACCACATCTTGAAGTTCAAGGCAGCCAGGATCTGACTATGCTATACTCTGGAAACTGCTGAAAGACGCAGTGGTTATTCATGCTAGCTTCTTCTTAAAACCATAATAATCTTGACTTCTGAGGCATGCTGGAAAGTTTCAATCTGCATACTTGCAGTTCCCGGAGATGTAAGTTGAGGCAGCAGGAGCGCAACTAAAAAAATAAAAAAATCCAAGTGTTTTTGAGACAAGTTGTTAGCAGACTAATTTTTGTCCTTTAATGTTTTCATCAATGACTTAGCGAGATCGAGTGCACCCTCAGCAAGTTTGCGGATGAGGTTCAACAAGGCCAAGTGCAAGGTCCTGCACCTTGGAACAGGTTGCCCAGAGAGGTGGTGGAGGCCCCATCCCTGGAAGCATTCAAGGCCAGGTTGGACGGGGCTCTGAGCAACCTGATGGAGTTAGTGGTGTCCCTGCTCACTGCGGGGGGGTTGGACTAGATGACCTCTAGGGGTCCCTTCCAACCCAAAACATTCTATGATTCTATGATTCTATGATTCTATTGTTTACACAGGCTCAGAAAGTCAGAAGGGAATATACGCTCTAGTGTAACTGCAGGACTTAGTTTTAAATGCAAATGCTCACCAAAAAATCCAGAGTAAATGAGAAACATCAAAAGTCATTATATATTTATATTATGTAACTGCTGGAATATTGTACTTAAGAAACAGTGGTACTAGCAATATAAATGACTCTAAAATGGAAGGAAAAATAAGTTTCTCAATCAATAAAGAGAGAAGATATTAACTTCTTTAATTTGAAATATTTTCTTTCTGTTAATAGAACAGAACAATGTGGCTTGATCAAGTTGTTTTTAAGAAAATGACTCCTACTCATGATAATCTCCAAAACAAAAAGATTCCTGACACATCATTCATACTTTGGATCAAACAGTCTACTAGAAAGGATGAGGGGAAAAAAAGCTCCTGTCATTTTTGACAACTATTCCTTCCTGTAACACTACAAAAACTAGTTCTATGTACATTTTAATGCATCCTAGACCAAAAGACTGATTGATCTGAAAAATGAATATCTGAGATGAGGTTCTTACAGTATTCTTTATTAATATAATTAGAAGTTGCAGAAACAACTTTCTTATAATATAAAGGCACAGGGAGACAGTTTTGATAAAATATTCCAATCAAACAGTAACTTACAGTACAAAAGGACAATTGTAATGCACATACAAACCCCAAACATCTAATTCAAAAATATTTCACCGTGTTCATCATAATAATGGGCAATGGCTAAAAATATAAATTGTTACTGTACAATAAATATCTGATAGGTGCAAACGGAACAAGATTTATTGCTCTCCACAATGTTTTCCCTGTAGTGTTTTGTTGTTTGTTTTTTTATTTTTTTAAGTTCCAAATTCCTTTTGTAATCCACTTTAGTAACTTATTTCTGAGGGAACTAAACCCCAAACCAAATCTGATAGGACATTCTGACAGTTACAGAACTGCCTCAAGTAGTAACCAGAACTGGCAGTGTTTGTTTCTTTTATAACTTTAACAATCATACTCCATTCACTCATTGGGAAATGTGGTAGATGTTTACAAATCAACTTTAGTGGTAAGTCAAGGCTTTATGGTAGACTAGTATTACCTAGTCTGAGGGTTAGTCTATTTTCTTCAAATAAGTGGATTTTATGCTGAAAAATAACATGAACCTTCTCTGACAGCTTGTGCCAGAGCAAGCATGTAAAACAGTGTTCAAATGAGGGGAGGGGAGAAATTAAAATTGAAAGCTGCACTGGGCATTCTAACTTCAGGAAACGAGACAAGGGACTGGGAGCAAACTAGGACTACACAGGCAAAGATGACAATTTTGAGTTCTAAAATATCCTTAATATAGTCATCTAAGAAATCAAAAAGCACTCTGCAACTTTATATGGCTCCACTTTTGGGCTTTGAGAAAGAAGGGCCAGTCAGTGAGTTTGCTATTTTTCTCTCCTTGCACTTGCAGCAATTTGGTAAAGCAACAGTTTCCATCAGTCTTTTAACGCAGTATGAGAGGCATACTGGTTTTGCTCTTGAAAGTAGCACATAATACCTTGCTCAGAATTCTTTTTAGCTTGTACAAAATATTGTTTTATACAGGCATTTTAGAAATATGAGTTTCCTTCATTACTCTTACATGAAGTAATATGCATACATTTCCTAAGAGTATCTTTTTATGTATAAGACTTCAGGAGAATGAAGCATTATAGTAGTTGTTTAAAAAAAAAAAAGGAAAAAAAAAAACAAAAAAAACAAGGAGCAAGCTTTGAAGTGAGTTCTTGTAGCAGTAACTTGAGGTTTTTATAAAAACTGTAGTTTATAAGAACAACACTAGATTTACACAAACCTCAACAAGCCAATTTTAACTGCACTGGGAATAGTCAAACTTAGTTGAAGAAAAGGTGTCTAGAGTAAATACATCTTAATCAATTTAGCTGGTAAACCAAAAGATAAATATTCAGTAAACTCCACTACGCTTGAATTCAACAGAATTGGGAATGATGTAAAACAAACTTTCTAGACATTACTATTCAAATTAGGGTTTTCTAGTATAAGCACATAATTTTACAAGTTCTTCAGAGAGTAACCAAGAATCAATGACATTTGAATTTTGAGAATTATTAGCTTCACTACAGTATAGCATTTTTTCTTTACTATTTTTTTAGAAACTAACAAACAAAACCATTTTCTTTGGTTTAGGCTTAACTACACTGGACTTGTGAATTTTTATTTTAACCAAGCTTCTATCCCCAATTTAAATTATTATAGATTTTTTTTTATTGTAGTCTCCCTCCAATTCTCAAATTATCTCTGTTAAAGATAAAACTTTGCTCATACCATGATTTCCTGCTAAACAGTCATGTGTATATATTGGCATGAAGGGTAAAAGTTTTGTACAATAATTACATTAAAAGATATTTCCAATGGCAGAACTACAAAAGACATCAAATGAATGTCAATTCAAATGACATTTGATTTTATGATGATCTTAAAAAAACCACACAATGTCTAAGCATAGTAAAATACAGTGTAAAACCCCCTAAAATTAGACAGTAAACATGGGAATCCTGCACTCACAGTAGGAAGTACTGCACAGCATTAACATGAAAGCCCGTTAAGTTTGAAACTGCAGACAGCTAGATTTACCTGTATGTAAATGCCACTTCAAGGTGTTTAAACAAACACAAAAATGAGACAATGATGTCAGGAAAAAAGCCTTTAAAACAGGCCATCAGTCTAACTTGACTTTCCAAGTAAAAACATCAGCTTCACAAAACTGTGACACTAATGCAGTTTTATGTAAAGTACCCTTTGACACACAAGCTGTCAATTAAGCTATCACAGTCTTTTTTGACCTACTCCCTTTTACGTAGTTAGGGAGGACAGTCAATAGTAGCTCAAGTTTTAGTTCAGCAAGTACCTTCTCTGTTTGCAAAGGAACATTATAACACCATAAAATTGTATTTTTATGGCATTTAGAAAACTGATAAACTAGTTTCTTTTTTTTATTATTTTCTCTTTTTAATACGTAAGTTCAAAACTTCATTTTCTATGTGTCTTTGCAATAGTGTTTTAGTCAGTGTTGCAAAAAAATTTTCACCGTGGACTACCTCACATTGTTACTCAATTGTGCAAGGTATTCACGCAGTTCTTTTGCGGCTTGGAATCTACCGTATCGCTTCTTTGGGTTGGCACACTCATCCAGCAAGGCCTCAAGTCGGCCATCTTTGGCAATTTCAGCTGGGGGGTCATGAAGTAGTCCTCCAGAAGTGCCACGCCATGTGGCATGTCTTGATAAAAGGTTCTGACAAATAGCATAATAATTGTGGTCCACAGTGACACGAGCACAGAGGATCTCTTTTGAGAAGGACAGACAAGCTTCTTTATCACAGTCATCAAATTTGCTTTCATACCATACATCCCAGTTTTCAGGTTTATCTGTGAAATATAAGGAGACGGTAAAAAAAAAAAGTGAGAGAGAAGAGGAAAGAGCATATGTGCATCTGAATACAATCAGAAGCTTAATACACAGCAAACTGGTAATATTCAAACTATAACCCAACTCTGTTTAGATGAACTCTTAAATATTCTAGTCTAAGATTGCATCTGACAGTTTCATATACCCTTCTGATGAAATGGTTCTGGCAATATAAAAATTAAGGGAAAGAAAGGAAAAGGGTAAAATCAATAGCAAAGAGAGGGAAGCACAGAAAATAGCACACTAACATATGAAATCTGCATTCACATGCATACCCAGAGGAAAAAATGTAGCACAAACAAGTACAGGAGAATGATTCACAGCTGAAATTGAAAGAAAAACAAACAAGCAACATGATTTATTTTAGCAACATGGATTTGGTTTTTCCAGTTGCCCTGGAAACTGACACTGGCAAGTGGTCTACCAAAGAATGGAAAAAACATTGCAAAGTAATTAGCATAAACTTCTGAAACATTACCTTCCAACCTCTTACTTTAGACATGGTGGTAACTAAGTAGTACATATAAAAAAGCAGATACATTACATACTGTCTTTGAAGAAAGAAAAAATTCAGCAAAATAAATGGCATTTACAAACACGTATAAATCTTTATATAGATTTCAAAATTTGAAGGTGTAACTAGTGGCCTTGTCACAAAGCTTTAACTTAAAACCTGGTTTACAGAAAAAACCTTATACAATAATATGTAAAAGGTTACTTAAGTGTGAGCTCTCTTGAGTTCTTACTACTTTTGGTCAGAAAACTTTCATCTTAAGCTTCTAGATTACTGCCAGCTTTGAGAAGAGGTCCTTATCATGGAGTCCAATAGTTCTGCAGATCTCTTTTAGCACTGTGATGTACAAAGAAAAATGTATCTGGTAGTCTGAGCTGACCATTAGTCTACTCATTTATGATGCACTGCAAGCCAGACTAGAAAAAAAAGCATACTGAAGGATGAGGATGACTGCTAAAACTATAAAAATAAGATGTAAAATTTGTACAACAAACAGCAAACTCGAACTGGAAAAAAAAAAAAAGCCAGTGAAGGAGAATGAGAAAAAAAAGACTTCAGCAAACTCAACTATGATATCCCACATAGAGCACAATTAGATATTTACTCTACAGTGCATTCAAATATCTAAATGGACATATTAATCACTCTAGGCAGAGACTGTTTAATGAAACTTTCCAGGAGATTAATGAAATGAGTGTTAAATGTCAAGTTTCTACAAAGACTGAGAACTTTCTTGTGTCCTCATTTGTTTTCTGTGTTCTTGATTAATTGTTAATTACAAATCACGCAGCAAAATCCTAGTTAGATCCAAATTAGTCTGAGAACTATAGACAACAGATGTAAGCACGACACTTTCAGCATTCAGCTTCTGCAAGATGCTACTGGCTCCTATTCCATGTACACATCAACTTTTTCAGAGTTCATTTGGTCATCTTTGTCACTGAGTAATTAATCATGCTCCAAAAGTCAAATTCTTAAGTAATATTATTTTTTGGCAGGGGTGGGGGGTGAAAAAAAGAAAGTTTATTTGTGTGTACTAAAGTAAATCATTTGATATCCAATACATTAAAATGTTTTCTTGGTAGGCTCAGGTAATTTTGATCTAAGGTCCTTGAGAACATATAATAAATCTAATACAAAAAAAAAAAAACCCCACCAGCAAAAAACCCCACACCAAGAAGAACCCCAAAAAACATACTTCATTGTAGAAAAGCATGTAGATAAAAAATATAGTCTCAAAGTTAATTCAGCAGCACAGCATATGAAGTCTATTTGCAAAGCTCAAAAAAACCAAACAAATCCATTCACCCAAAGCAAACTGGAATCACTTGGCCTACCGCCACGAACTTCTGCAGAATCTAGGGTTTCATGTTCAATGTCTCTAGCCCTTAGGTCTATAGTTTTCCTTATAAGCTCAAAAGGAATATAAACCCATGTAATGCCACTTTGTCAATCATCTCTCCTGCTGCCACTGCTTTGAGCTTTTACAGTTGACAGAAAGATGAATGAATTACTCATTCCTTCAGTTCCTTTATTACAGAGCACCTACATGAACAACTGAACCATAGGCAAGCTATGTAACTAAGGCAAAGCAGGCAGTAAGACTGTCTTGCCATTCACAGAAAATAGAATGCCAAGAGTTCCGTCCTTACAGATGTCTGGAAAAGATGAAAGGAACCTCTCTCTTTTAGTAAGGTAGGCAAATCAGTCAGCCAGCCCATCTGTCTATCTGTCCATCCATCTGTACAAATACATCCAACTTCCAAACACTCTCCTCCCACCCCCACCTGCCCATTTAAGCAGGATTACAGAGATTAAAAGTATATGTAAATCAAGTTCAGGTAAGCTCAATGCTTCGTAAAATTGACAAATTGGTCAAGTTAATTAGTAGTCTAATTGCAGAAGAAAGCTAATCAGTTTGTTAATTAGTTGTCTAGTTATAAAGCCAACAAAATGGGTGTTTAGCAACTACACATACTTTAAATATTGTGCTTGCAGAGAAAGAAGCAAGAGACATGGGGTGAGGGGAGTGGAGAGAAAGAAGAGACTTACTTTGTCTGATTAACCTTTTGTCTGCTACCAGAACGTTTTCTGCATCTACGATGATAACTTTCCCATCTCGTGGTCCAACTGCAAAGTTGTCAAAGCTGACATCAAGGAGGTAGAGTGCAAATTCAAAGTCATTATTTGTCAGCTGCTCAGCTATTTCCATTAATTGCCAGGCCAGATCCACGCGTTTCTCCCATGGTGCATTAAAGTAACTCCACAGCTCTTCTCCAACATAATTGACAGCCACCATTCTTCCGCATGCTCCTAAGTACTTTGCGAATGGCCAACCCTCATCAGACGGAAAACTCTGTGTATAAAAAGGTGTTTTTTTAAATTAATTAATACAAAACATCTTAGATTTTAAAAGGCCGCTCCATAAATTTAGGAGAGGCACCTGTAAACACCCATCAACACAACATTTCCATATATTTCCAAGTTTTGAAGAGAAAGGAAAATAACACAAAATATATTTATGTGAGCAAGAGGCTCTGCTGGACTACTTGAAGATCTCTCACAGAAAGGATTACAGAACAGATTAAGCTATAAAAGAAAGCTTAAGCTTTCTTATGCCTCTAGTATTCCTTAACAGTCTACCTCTTAACTAATTGATACATACATACTCTGTGCGTTTATTACACACAGCCACATAACATTTTATCAAAAGTAAAATCTGTCCCCAATAGTAGCTTTCGTGGAAGTTAACATAAAAGACTGAATAGTTATAACATACTACAAGCAATAAAAAAACCAACCAAACAAACAAAAAAAACCAAAAAACCAAAAAATGAAAACAAAACCACACCAGCATATTTTTCCTACTTCGCTTTTGCTGAATCTGCCTTAGGATTTCAATATGAACAGACAAGCATTTAAAAGGTATCCTGCCCACTATGTATGCATCAAGAAGAAACCATAAAAATATTAAAAAGCCCCAAATGCATAGAAGTTAGTACTCTTAGAATGTACGCTAATTTTAACAATTAGGAGATACCTGTGTGCACATGCTCCTTCCTCATGCACTGCACTACCTTGCTATCATGTTACGAGAAAGAAGTTGTAATCAGTTCTGCAAGGATGATGTAGCAAAGGTTTTACCACACTTGAATAGCGCAGTTGGTTTCAGTCTGAATGAAAGTATTCTATCTTCTGGAATCCATGATAGCAGAAAACATTTATGGTAAATCAAGAAAAGAGACACTGGAAGGAAACACATCATGTAGAGCAGATCTGAACTACAAGAGCAGGCAGGGAAGAGGTGCCCAGCACTCACCCATCTGTGTATGTATGCCACTTAAAAAAAAACTTAGAAAAATTACAAGCGCTTACATGCCCAACCACCGTAGCCTTAGAACCCATACCTCCCCTACAACAATCCTTAGTTTTACCACATCTGTGTTTCCTTTGATAACAAAGTTTTGACCATTTTATCTTAAGCAGAAGGCATCAGCTGATGCTAAGCCAAGGTTAGAATACTGATGTTGGTCAGAAACACTAGAAGCTCCATAATATAACAAGGAACTTAAGTCACATCTACCCCTGAGAATTAATACTTATTCTTGAAATACAAACAGCAGAATTAAAGCTATACTCAATTCACACACTAAGACTTCAATTTTAGTATTAAAGAAGCCCTGAAAAAACAGAACAGATTTGCTTAGATCACAGTAGTCAATAAGATAATATAGATCACCAATACACACTCCCATCTTAACTCGCAAAACTTGCTTGCATATTTTACTAGTCATTTTCTGTGTTTCATGCTGTCATGGCAGGAACCAAGTGTCATTAAAAAGGCTACTAACTGGCCTCTGACCCAACAGGTCATTGGATCAATGAATCCTCCAGCAATAACCAAGAGGAAAATTCTTACAGTTGTCTTCTCCACCTTTTAAAAGACGCTGCTGGTAAACACATGGGAAGAAAAAGCAAAACAGGAACACTTGCTCAGCACTGCAACAATAGTTTGTCTTGGTTATATTGACTTTTCAGGATTTCACAACAGCTGCAGGTTTCAGGAGGTAAAAACCAAAACTCTATGGAGAGATTGTCTCCATCTACTAAGTAATTTCAGCACAAACCAGAAATCTTAGTTACCAAATTTTTAAGTACAAATGCTACTAATGAAAAGGTTTACTGAAGCACAAAGCCCCTCTTATAGATGGGCAACACAAGTGCTTCCACGGTACAACTTCTCCCAGCAATTCATAGGCAGCTACAATTCATTTCGCACCCATTCTGAATCATTATATGAAGAAGTACAAAACCATACAGAGGCGAGTAGGAAAAAGGAACAGTTATTACTGAGAGTCCAGACCATACTTCCTCCACCCTCCCAAAAAAAAGGTAAAGAAAAGGTTTGGGCTGATACTGGAGAACATCACCCTCACACTCCATATGGCTCTCACTCTAAATCTCCAGCACAGAACTGGAGAGTCTCCAGCCCAGCAAACCAATTCACCTACCAATGGCATGCTCATTTCCGTCCTTCTTCTAAAGGCCTTTCAGACAAGGAGACAAGATTCAGGCTTGAAGTTTCTGCTCTGGAAGCATGTTCTTTGCCATAGGAGCATTTACTAAAATGTTATGGAGGCCCTAATTGAGCCCCTATCTAAAATGAAGGCTGAATACCAGGTTAACTTGTACCTAGCTTCCAGTAGTCCTTGCTTGGAACACTTGAGAACATTGCAATTTGTTCATCTACAGTTTTCAAATTATTTAATATTTAAAATATAATTTTGAGACAGTAAAAATACCCATTTGTTTATGTGTTAACACTATTTGATAATCAGATCCTACTGGAAGCTGAGCATCCATCCCAGACTATTCTGGCTCAAGATGTCCTCAGTGGAATTTTCAAGGAGTCTTCAAAGTTTCTACATATCAAATCTTGTCTATATGGTACCTGTGAAGAAATTAATATATATTGTTGACTTAGTTTGCCATCTTTATGGCAAAAGCCATTATGCTAACCTCTAACACAGCAAGTGTAGATGATTTTAGGAGAAATAACTGTGTTTACCATTGCAAAGAAAAATTTTTCTTTGTTGGTCAAAAGGGCATCAGATCAGATTAATAACAGAACAGGTTCAAAGTTTTTGGGATGACTGAATGTCTGGACTTCTACTCTATTTTGTTTACCTGCTCTACCCACATAGGCAAATCTGGTCATGAAAAATCCTGAGGATGATATAGAACTAATTTGATGGGTTTGAGAATAGTATTTTCAAGCTGTGATACCATATAATTTAGAACTGAATCTCTCCAACTGAATCTACTATGCAATAAGAATGACATTACCCAGTATTCATTTTTTTTATCTGTAGGCTTCAGAGTAATTTATGAAGGTGGTAAATGGGGGGAAATATCCAATAGTTCAGGGCAAGTCAAGTGATACATTCCACAGTTAAGAAGTTGGCTGGGGTTTTTTTGCTTGTTTTGTGGTTAGCAAAATAACCTTCCAACAAATGAATTGTAATGAATTGTGTGCTAATTCAGTGTTCCTTACTTATTGTACAAACAGACCAATATAATGAAAAGTCATGCCTGTGGCATCAATAAATGCCACCCAAATGAGATTTCATGCACATTTATCATTACCGTATTCAGTCCTGGATCAAAAAACCCAATAAGCAAATGGCTGTTGTCAATCAAATGAAATTAGATATTTACAACGGAACATGTCATTTCACTCAAAGAGAAGCAAGCAGGAGTTGGTGCTAAAACATAACCTCCAGCGAATGCTGGGCAAGCAAAAAATTTTCATTCCAGTGAGTAGGATCAAGGGGCATAGAGGAAAACTCAAGATACTGCCTACCAGTACCTATCAGGAGAAAGCCATACAGCTCAGTACTGAGGAAGTCCAAATATGTGTACCTATCAGTCCTGTATCCATGCAAGTCTACTTTATCCAGATCTTATAAAACCAAATTTATATCTTCAATTTGAGGAAATTTACCTTATTACATTTTCCGATAAACCCAGGATTAACTGATTTCACCAACTGTGCATAACATTTTTATATTGCTGCATTTTACCAGCACTCAATGCAATATATTCAATTCAAGTGCTACAGCAGTGATACCTGAACATTTTTATTTAAGTATGACTTTAGACCAACCCACTCCTTTTCTTTTCCACCCCTCTCCTTTCCTATATTCCAGTCCCACTCTGCTTATGCCTTTGCCTCCCTTTCCAAATACAAATTCAACCACAAACAGTTGAACCTGGCAAAGGACGTGCTACCATTGGAGGCGAAGGTGTCCATCCCTCCCAACACATCAAGCACATTCATTTCAATCCCCTCCTTCATGTCATTAGGAAAGCAATGCAGCTGGCACTTGCTGGGCTTGTGTTCAGTTGGATCAGCAGCCTGATCCAGCCCATCACATCACCACATCGTGTTAGTACTGACAAAAGGAAGGGAGAAAGCCTGAATAGCCAGGTGCAGAAGAGAGGAAAGGAGCTAAGAGGACCTTTCCTTTCCAGCAGCAGCAGGGATTTATGCAATGGATTAAATTGATTTTGAAAGTACACCATTAGTCACAATGGTACACTGATCTTCAAAACACATCTATTATGCTTCCTGCATTGTGTACACTGAATTTCATTTCACACGAGAAATTCTAGGAGCAGCTTGGTTTATTAAGAAGTGAACATCCCAAACAGTACTAGTAAAATATCTGCATGCCATACTGTAACACAGATAAATATATAACTCTGTGGCAATAAAAAGATCTTTTGACAACAGGAGTGCAGGGAATCCTGCCAACATCTGCACATGTACAAACAACATCTCTGTTTTGGCTCCCTTCCAACTGGCATGTAGCAGCCACATCTACACTTCATTACCCCAGTCAGTAGCCGAAGAAGGGATAAAAATATGTACGAGTGCCCCATTCAGCAGTTTTACATTCACTTGGTGAATTTGACAAGAATATTAATTGAAGTGCAGATCTGTTGTCTTTGCAAGCAGAGATCTGTAACTTTTGTAGTATTCTATTTTGAAAGCATCTTTCTAGATGCAATTGCTGCTAACTTAACACGAGGACTTTTTTTTTTCATGTATTAAAATTTTGAAAGCCACTAAGACATGAACACAAATTTGTACGATCATTAAACATATTTTCCATTAACAACTTGCATTTAGAAACAAAAAGCTTAGTAGATAGCTGTCAAAAATCTCAGATTTCTGTAGAGTAATGCACAATATAGTTTTATTTTAATTCTCGATATGAGTAGTGTAAATATTTAATTAGATAATTTTGTACTTGATTATGCTATTTTGGATACTTTAAAATGTGCATTTGACAATTAAGATAAAAACTAAGCTCTTGTTCAAAACCAGAAACAGCTATCTGACAAAAGAATCTGCAATTCTGATGCACCCACTCACATTTTCTCTGTGAATATACACACAAATGCCATGGAAACCACAGACAATTAAGCTTTTAAAAATGTTTTAAAATATAGTAATGCACATGAAAAATTACAAACCAGTATCTTAGTAAGTTTTCCCTCATTAAATTTGTTTTCTTTCTCTATTCACACAGAAATATATGTAATCTTCTAACAGAAAGATGGAAAACAATAAGACAAAAACTTCTGCTACCTCAATTCCCAGTGACACATACGTCAAAAAAATATTTTAGTTGCCCTAATTAGCATGGCTACAAGATATCTCTCTAAGCAAGGCTTAAAAACCTAAGCCAACCCTGTCAAATGGACAAAGGACACTTTGTTCCCAAAAGAATAATACTGCATTTATGTCTTTAAAAAAAAAAATACACTGTAGTCTCAGAATAAATATTGAGAATTAATAGGGTGAATTTATCATTTCACTGAAGCATAAGACACACTATCAGTGCATTCGTCTTCCTCACTTCCATCTGTCTAAACATGAGAAGATATACAAATCTGCCACTGGTTTTGAATGTTCAGAGCTGTGAATTAGATCACGCAGTAAAGACTCACCAGCTTGAAGCTGATAAGGCCTATTGTAGCCTGCAATAACACAAATCCCCTTTGAATTAAACACTTAGAAGAATATTAGTTTATCATAATCAAGCATATAATTCAGCCTAACAATCAAGTCCAAAAAAAGACAAAACAGTTTAAATAACAACTGACATCTTTGAGCTACTGCTCCACTGTACCATTAAAAAATATGCTTTTCATTTTCAAAACTACTATAGAAGATGCTACATGGTCACTACCGATTTTTGTGTAAAGTGAATTCCATCTAAAAAGAAAAAAAAAAAAACAAACCCACAAACCAAAAAACCACAAAATCCAAACATACAAAGAGCTGCACCTTAAATACAATGCAATTAAAAACATGCAAAACTCTTCTTGCTCCTTGTGATCCTGAAGACCTTCACGGCAAAATTACAGTCTTTGCGATGCCTTTGCTAAAATCATCCTACTAAATTGTGCTTGCCCAGGCACAAACTGGAATGGCAAGTAGAATTTAAATAACATGCTTTTCCTCAAAAGGAAAAAATTTGTTCGCTCTCACAGAGTGCTGTTGATTCTGCAGTGTAAACAGAGGTAGCACTTGTATTAGTCACCAAGGCAAATAAGTAAACCTCTGGAACCACACAGGCCTGGAGATTTTACAATGAAACTTTTCAGATCAAAGGAGGTTAAAAAGCACAGTCTAAACACAGATGCCTTCTTTTGTCAGGAATTGATCTGCATTCTAAAAGATATGTATTCAAATGTATTAGTGAGTTTAAAGAAAACAACTTCATTCTCAACTATATGCCAGACTATTTGACATTCAACTAAAACTCCCACAGAAGTTAAACATATACATATATATAGCCTAAACACACACAGTGAAGAGTGGATTTAATTGAATATTCCAAATATTAGTATTCCCATTGAAACTATGTTTCTTTCATTTATTTGAGTTTTGTTCGGTTTTGTTACATTTCAACCAGTTACTACATACAATTCATGCCAACAAGAAGTACCCATCAGGCTTAACTGACACACTACAGGACAAAAATACACAGACTACTCTAAATATAAACCCACTCAGAAGTTGCTCAATGATTAAGTTGAACACTTGAGCTGCAAAAGTTATATTTCACAATGTTAGCAAAGGTATGTCATTTCGCCAAACAAATTAATGAATGATGACTAAACGCAAGAACCATAGCATAGACAATTTAGTATTGTATTGGTTGTTACCTATTCAAATTAGTTTGTAACTCACAGAGGTTTGATCAGATTCAATTTGCAACAGATGAAAATGATCACTATCTACTTTTTCATCAGTTATGAGTCTGGAATGTATCACTATAAAGAAGTCCTAGCAGAGAAGGCCTACTCTTATTTCTGAAAGTTAATTTGCAAAATTAAAGAGACTGAAACAAAGCCTCAATTACTTAATTCAGGAAAGTAAAATACAGCTCCCCCTCTATATCAACCACACCAGAAGCAAATGGACAACATCGGTATTTCAAGGTTTGGAATGTGGGGTAACACACTTTTTTTTTTTTTTTGTAAAAACTGCTCAGAGTTACAATTTATCAGGAGAATTTCTATTTAAGTCTGTATGGTGATTTCTCAACAGCCTCTAGATTAAGACAGACATTCATCTTAATACCTACCCCACAATAGCTTGAAGAATTTCTGTACTATTCTAAAACATTACTTTTACTTTACTTACATATCGTCACTTTAGGAAAGCTTCACCAGAAAGAAAGATGAAAATACTTTTGATAACTTAAAGAATATAATTAAATGCAGTAACATGACAAGTACAAGCCAGTTCCAGTCTAATATGTATATTATAATTCACTCCAAAAGATAACTCTTCCATTTTCAATACAATCAAATCAGTGTAATATTCTCGTAACATGAAGCTACTGAATTTTAATTCAACAAAATAGTAATTTTTCATTTCTTTTTTTCAAATGTGCACAATGGAAATTCAGGGATGGACAACAAATTCACCTCCCTTCTCCACAATACCTAGAAGTATGTAAAACAGGAATCAACTGATATGTAAATCCCTTGCTTTCCGAGTTATCATTTCTACAGGTGTCAGTTGACCGATATGGGCAAAAAAAGAATTTCAAGAAAACTTAAGACCTAGAAAAAAAAAATCCATTTACACATAAAGTAGCATTAGGCATTCCTTAAGCCTAGTTTATGTTTACTGCAAAAAGACAAAACAGCTTTCAAAAAAAATAATAGTCCAACTCATGGGAGTCATTTGGAAGGAGGTGGAAGTCATGATTCATAATAATCTGCAGCAGACTACAGTGAATCTTTAAAATGGAATAATATATAAAATCGCAGAGAACCAGTTTTTGTTTAAAAAGCCTCAAATCAACTGGAGGTAAGATGGCCATTAACAACTGATCCCAAACAACTACATTTTAACTTTTTCATAAAGATGAGAGGAAAATACTCAATGTCTTCAAATACTACACACTAAATACTACTTAGTATGTCAAAATACCAGTATGAGCCAGGGCTTAATACTAGTCCACTAGAGGACACATCAGGTAGTGTGGATAATTGCCTTAAATCTACTACTTGGTATTTAGTATAGCAATTATGTACTGGAAACACCAAACTAAGTAACGAAGCAAGTTTAAACCGCACCAAGTATTAAAACTGGATGGCATTCTACCAATGTCTTTAGCACAGAACTGCAGAAAATAACCCAGGACTAGAACAGCATGTATGATAAAAAAAAGAAAAAAAAAGAAATCCCAGGTTGGAAAAGTTGCCCATTTACTTCTGAGTTACGTATGGATCAGCAAAATAATTCTGTAAAACATTTGGCTAAATTGCTGCTTTGAGTGAATTCAACACAAGAAATTGTTTCAAAGAGATCACAGTTAACATTTTAATATATGTTTACCAGATGTCAATTATTGTTCTTCCTGTAACAAAACCGAACAGAAACCCCAATGATGACATGAAGAGAAACCAGAAGAATTTTAGGCTATGTGGCAACAGACTGTTCATGCAGAGTAATTATCCTAGGAATAGAGATACAGCTGTTGTTGGTTTGGTTTGGGTTGGTGTTTTTTTTTTCCATCAGGAATAACAATTATCAGAAGTTGTGAGCAGAATAAAGTCATGGAGCTTAAGTATTTAGAAAGCTAAATACATATCTGAGAGAAGGGCAAGGATTTACACAATCTATTAAAAAATGCAGAAATACTGTTAGTTTCCATATAGGTATTGGAATTTTTCTTAAAGTCAGAAAAATAAAAGTCTTTGAGACTTGTAATTTACATATAAGATATAAACATTCACCATCTTTCTTTAAAGAATCTCCACTTCAAACAGGTTGTTGAAAGCTACAGCTCGAGACAAAGGTGCATTAACGCACTCTGGATGTAATTCACAGACACCTATAGTTTGAAAAAACCCTCATTACTTGCAAATGTTTTATTTACTTTTATTTTAATAGCAAAGTTTGTGTGCAAACTTCACATTTGCCTTGAAAACAAAGCAAATGCACTGCTATTTTAAAGTGCACCTGGCAGTACTGTACACCAGTACAACAGCCAGCTCAAAGGCAAGACTGAGTACTGCAAGACCAGTTCTAGATGCACTTTTGCCACAACAATTAATAGAATCTATGTTTCAGTTTTGCCAGGACAGATGTAATCTGTCTTTCACAGCTAACCATAAGGTCTTAGGAGAAATACAACCACTTTACTGAAAAAACAGTTTTCTTATCTTGAAACCATTTCCTACTTCATCGGTAATGAGTTATACTGTAGCTTGCCCAACTCCCAGAAGAAAGAGTTTTGCATTTAAGTACAAAACTTAAAACCTTGCCACAGGCCTTCACGTGTTGGACAAGGCATGGTTGCATACCATGGCTCACAGCATGGCAGCACAGTAACAGCAGGTCAAAAACTGTTAAGAGACAGCCACAGCAGCTCTAAATAGGAAATCTGGAGGCTGATAGAGATCAGTGCAGGAGCTCTATGGAAAATAAGAGGTACGTCTAGAGAAAGCCGAACTATTCCCCAAATCATTCTGTTGAACTTCCTTGGTTTTGGAAAAGATCTTGTTAGGAATTGAGTAAAAAAAAAAAAAAAAAAAAAAGAATATAAGAAGATGAGGAACAATCTTTGCCTCTATGGAAATGAACAATAGGCAGCAAACATTCTCCACTAGAGTTACTTTTAAAAGACAAACTGGAATGTGGGTGGTTTATAAAAAGTCATAGGGCAAGGATAAATCTACTTACATCCATGCTGGCTCTATGAATTCTGCAAGAAGTGAACATTCATGCTGCACCCAGTCTAATCCAATTTCTTTTTAAAATTTTGCTATTTCTTCACAAGGCAAGTTTGGCCAACCTATCGTTGCAAGTATTTGACACATATAGCCATCATATTCTATTATGAGTCAGATGCCATGCATAGATGCTGTCCTCCAGGTGGTTCCTATTTAAAATACTCAGTTTTCCATTAAATTAGTTGAAGGGAACAGCAGCAAGTTTTGTTGCTTTTGTCTGAATAAGCTGTTCATGTTTACACAGAATATTGGTTTAGATGTATCAAATTTTGATTACAGATCAGAACTTATTTTACTAAAAAGTATTTGCCTTTATTGCAGGAAAGGAGTATTAGAAAGAGGAAGGGAAAAACCCATACCAAATCAGAAGTTAAATCTTAAACATTTACACTTCAAGTTAAAAAACTCGCATGCAGGTAGTTTCACTCAAATGTGAACTCATTAAAAATGTGAGAGGATTTAATTACTGACTAGTTCAGTGAGATTCTAAGCAAGTAAAAATAGTATTTTAATAACCAGAAAAGATGTAAACTGCACCAAATAATGATGCAGCTGTCCTCCCATTTGCTTCTTGAAGTAAAATGGCAAACGGCGCTGAACTCTTCATTGAGTACACCTATGGAACTGTTTAACAAATGTGGATAAAGAAGGTTCAAAAAAGCTATAAAGAATAGAAATACCGAGTCTGGAGTACAATAAGTAATCTATACAAAATTATGCTGGTTTACTACTGTTCAGAGACTTGTAACAAAAGCATATCACGCTATGGGTTAAAGCCCCACCTGAAAATTTCCTACAGCAAAAGCTCTAAGTCAGTTGTGACAACATGCAGTTTGCAAGCAATGCCACTTTAGGAATAATCCATACTCCAAATAGGCTTCAAGCTAAAAACCCAATCTCTGATAAAAAGTGTTATAATCCACAGATTGCTAGCTCTAGTAGATGATTAAAGTGCATTTTCTGTTACAAATCAAAGATCAAGCTTTACATTCAGTGCTTGCTCTTGTAAATTAAAGAACACAGAACTTTAACGCACTGAACACCAAGAATTTATCTCTGCTTCCAGACCAAAACTGTTATTCATGACAGTGTTTTAAACAGTCACAGTAGTGCTTCATGAAAAGCCCAAGGCAAAAACTAGCAATACTTTTCCTTGTGCCTTCCACTAACAGACAGCATCAGTTAAACACATCAAGCTTTTATTTATTTACTTATAATTAAGATCTGATTCTTCACATGATGTCATGCAGGTTTCCTTTCTTGGAAGCAGCTGATTTTTAGAATAAGCCTACAGGACTCATTCCCGTGCCAGTATCTCCCCTCATCAACATTGCAGAAACTATACCATGAGATGTTTTACATATCTTACATATAAATACAAGCAAAATTTTCAGTAGTCAGTTATCACTTCTGGAAAGTAACTTCATCCCTCTCAAAAAGTGTGCCTTGATATCTTGCGGTTATAACACAGAATTCCCGTTCCTTAAGTGTTTCTCGGGTAAAGGCTGAGAAGGGAGTGGTATGTGACATGTTATGCAAATGAGAAGAGTTCATTCAGATTCATATATTTAAGATATTTCATTCACAGCTGAGGGAAGGTATTGAAATCTTCAGTACCCATTACCAAAGTCGATGAACACTCTTCTAGAGAATCTACTAAGAATGTTTCAACGCACAAAGCTGGCCTGACGTTCCCCAGAAATATTTTCCAAGATATGCTTATTGATCAAAATTTACAACTCCCTGCAAAACACTTTTGATCTGATAAGAGGTGACAGACAATGTTACCACACTCTGGACTGGTAAAGGCTGCTTCGCCTCCCACCAACTTGACCTGCTCTGCTCTCAGCAGCACCTTTGCTAAGATAAATGGTGGGCAAAGTGCTTGTTAAGTTCACATCCAAAGATTTTCATCTCTTGAACAGATTTGCTTGACAGCCTTGGGGCTCATCCACAGTTTATCAAGAAGCTGACGGGAATCAAGGCTCTTAAATCAACCAGTGCTGCCTACTGCCTTTGATCCACCCCACAATAGTAAATACTGCAGCTGTGCCATACCCTTTGTCTGTAAAGAATACGTTGGCCCCGCAAACTACTAAGAAACATACAGAGCTGTTTTCTGGCCATCTGGGTCCATGCTCAGTATGTTGGAACCAGTGTTCAAAACTGTAAGTTGGATGAAATGCAGCCAAAACAAATCAATTCTCAAAGAATTTCCAAATACACTCAGCAAAGCAAAGAAGTTTTGATTTTCTTACTTAAGTGGAGTTTCCTTTTTCACTTTATGGCAAAATGGAAGAGACATGCTGTACTCTAAGTCCACTGAGAAGCAAACTCGAAACTTTGAAAACAAAACCCAGGAGTTGTACATGGAGAGAGTGAAGGGCAGAAGGCATACTACCCAGAAACATATTTTTAATTAAGTAGAGCTCATAAATGCATTCTCTAGAAATTAATCAGTAGGTGAAGTTGCTGTAGGGTAAAGCCTGCAGCGCTGCTTTTTGAGCATTAGATATTTCTTGGCCTCTTACTAGAGAAACAGCATATGTTTATAACAGTACTCATGCAGCGATGCTTTCAAACGTATTTGCAAATATTTTTATCATACATCGGATAAAGACAAGGGCAGTCCAGTAGTTAGACGAAACAATTCCGAGTCCAAACTTACACACTAAAGGCATACTCGGAGTTCCCTCGATAGCGTTAAGAGCCGAAATGCAAAGCTCCCAATCTAAATAGATAAGTAATAGAAGCAACTGAGTCGTACCACAGAATAAAAGTTTCCTACAAATGTTTCACCTAAAAATTTACAGGACACATTAAAGCACAAATTTCTGGCCTGCGCACATAACCAGTGCTCCTAATCAAAGAATATAAAATATGCAATTGCCGAAAAAGAGAATACTGTTAGTTTATTTGTCGCTACCTTTTCAGGCGATGAAATACCTATTTCTAATTTTCACCCACAGA
Source organism: Egretta garzetta (assembly GCF_000687185.1). Classification (NCBI taxonomy): domain Eukaryota; kingdom Metazoa; phylum Chordata; class Aves; order Pelecaniformes; family Ardeidae; genus Egretta; species Egretta garzetta. The sequence goes on along the minus strand of NW_009259796.1, from coordinate 2,105,916 downwards.
GACTCAGAAATTGTATTTCACTCGCGTAAGAACATGACATAGCACATGAGTCAGGTTTTGACAAGGAAAGCACAACAGCATTACAGTGAAGTCTCTAGCCACCATCTACTAAACTAGACCCTAAGAAACTAATCACCGATTCCCACAGCTGCCTAGGGATATGTGTATTATGGGAGATGCCACAGGATTAAAGGCTAACGCTTAACTGTAAGAAAGGCACAAATCCACCAGAAACCATCAGCCTTGCAGCGTGCCACCCCACCTGCTTCCTGCGGAATAGCTGCTTGCTTTCGCCGTTCGCGGCCGAACACAGAAGCGAGCTCCCTGCCCCACGAGCAAGGCAAGCAGGACGGAGTACGAGTTAACGCCTTCAGGCACGGTAGCACCGAGGAGGAAGACAAAGCGGGAAAACGCACTAAGTCTTTGAGGAAGAAAGAAAAACTACGAGACGGCGTGAGATGGAGAAACGCCTCCCGCCCGGAGTGGGAAGCACAGACCCCCTCCTCAGCCCACCCCGCTGGTGTCTTTGCGTGAGAGTCACCGTTAGGGCAGAGACCTAGAGGATGAGCCCGGCGTTCCGCCGCCGCCCTTTGGGGTTCGGGGCCGGCTTCCCAGGAGCCCTGCTCGTCTGCCCGCGCCCGGCGCGGCAGGGAAGGAGACCCAGGCCGCGGCGGGGTGGGGGGATGGGGGGGCGAAGGTCCACGGAGAGCGCTCAGCTGGGCCTGGGCTTCCAGCAAGGGGTCCGCCT
>NW_009259796.1:2085762-2103460 GCF_000687185.1 Egretta garzetta | reverse complement strand
CGGCAGCCTGCTGGGGCTGGAGCCCGGCCTTTCGCGCCAGGCGTACGGTGCTTTTCATCAGGAAAGAAGCACGGAGCTGAGGTGCGTGCGAAACACTTCACACAACTCGCCGTAGTTGACAAACAACTGCTAGAGTAAACCCAGCTGCACAAACCGGTTCGGTTTGCTGGGGCCGCAGAACAGGTTCTCCAGTTTCAAGTTCCAGTGCTGGCTTGGGCAGTTTGTGTGTTTGATAACGTCTCGGTTTTGTCGTGGAACCAGTACAGCTCATCCTTTGAAATGCGTTCATCCCATCCTGAATCTGGGGGGAAGAACCTACCAGCTGTAGCCATCTAGTCGGCTGAATGAATAACGTGGGGTGCTGTGCAGACTGCCTTCGCAGCCTTTCCGTGTTGATGTTACCGGCCACAGGTTCAGAGCCGTTATGTAAAACTAACACAGAACAGAGAAAAAGAGATTAAGAAGAAAAAAAGGTGAAAGCCCTAGTTCTTTCAGTATTGCTTTTCTTAAAGTGAGCCTGTTAAAGGCAACTGTCATATTGCCTGTTCAGTGTCAAAAGTGCAGTAGGGATATGATTGTTGGGGAAGGAAGTGTAGCAAACTGGATAATTTCCAGTTACTTCATTTCCATGATACATAAATGTAAGTGCCTAGTATCTAGAATATTGGAAATACATTTATCTTTTTGCATTAGCATGTACTTATCTCCCTATGTACTGTGTTTTGACATTTATGTGTATAAAAACAGATAAAAGTATCCATCATACTGAGAATTTGTCACTGTTGAATGTGTAGAGTGAACCTGCACCTCTTGGTGTCTGTCAGGCATGACCATATCGCATCCAACGTGCCTTGTTAAATGCTGTTTGTAGGGTCAAATCATCCAATCAGCAAGTTCTAGTCTACAAGCCACTGGTTTTATTAGAAAATAAATATATCATAGAATCACAGTATGGTTTGGGTTGGAAGGGACATTTAGAGGTCATCTAGTCCAACCCCCAAATATATATATATATATATGTATACACACACACGTAACAAATAAATATATAGTCTTCCTTAACTCAAGTCTTCATTTGTGGAGACACTGCTTGATGTCATTTCAAATAATAATAATAATAGATCCTGAAAGCTGAACTGATTATTTTTTCTGCTGGTTGTAAACTCCAAACTCACTAGCCAAATATGTTTGGTCTTCTTTCATGCTGGTAGTGTTTTCTCACTAACAATATTTAGTCTGTAACTTATGAAGTCACTATCAAGTCCAAATATAAACAAATATTTGGAATTAACATTTATTTTCTACATTGCTTATTTCTCAAGCTTTCTCATTTGCTCAGTTATAGGGAAACAGCATGATCCTTCTGAACATTAAGAAAATACTTTAATCTTCACTGGATGAAAACATTGTTTTAAAGTACAAAGAATCTTTAAAACTGTTTAACTAATATACTTTTCCAACAACAGTGTAGTGTTTTCAAAGCATTTGACATTGCAAATCCATAAACAAATAAATAAATCTTCTGTTCCTAAACAGATCAGAAAACTTGTTCTGAGTTACATAAAAGTTGCTGTTTCAGGTTTCATTGGTATTCATTAGAGACTTTGGGGGTTTCTGAGGGGTAAAGGAAGGTGGAGGCTGCCTTTTTCTAAAATATGGCTGTAGCTTGGTTTCACAGATTTACAAATTTTGCTTAAAGGAATGAAGGAGACTGGAAGGAAGATGCAACTGATTCCATTTGGAAGACTGAAAAGTGAAAAAAAAAAAAAGTTGAGGCAGAGTTGGTAAGTAAAAGCACAGGAGGGAGAGAAGTGAGTAAAAAATGTTTAACTGCGAAAATGACAGATGTATCTTGTAACTCTTAAAAAACATGATTTGTGAATGATCCATTTCAAGGGAAAAGCGGAATCAATTTCAAGGTGCAGGGAAATGCAAAATAAGCTAGGTAATGCACTATAACATATGCATTTCCTGTTTTTCTGGAGTTGCCTTCTGACTAAGCTTCAAAATAAACTACAGTAGTTTTCCTGTGAAGACTTCATTATATATGACAATGTAATTCATCAAAGATTCCAGTGACTGGAATGAAAATACAGACCATCAGTGGAGTGCAAGTGCATGAAATTCTCTGGAGTATAACAGGTTAGTTTAGCTACAGAGGGCTTCTTTGCAGTAGCTCAGCAATAGGGTCTCAGTTTGCTCTATTTTAAGTGTCATTTTAACAGTTACCTATTATTGCTGGCACCACATATGGATTTTTTACATCTCCCATAACAATGCTGTGTTGCAGTTATGCATAGACCTTTAATGTAAGGGGACATAGTATATTCCCCTTGTTTTCAGAGACATCAAGAGGCTTCATGAAAATCACAGACTGTATGGCTACAGAGGTGTCTTACGCAGCATTAAATTATCTAGTGTATTGCTTTGAAAGAAGACTTGAATAGATCCAGGCCTTTTCTCTCCATAATGAGAAAGCAAACAACCACCCAGAATTTAAACAGTTCAGGATGAAAAGATAATCCAGCAACTCTATGTAAAGGTCTGATAACAGACTCTGGCTTGCTAGGGCACTTCAAACTGAGCTCTTCTATTTCAAACTACAGAATGAGCAGCTGTCCAAAATTACAGTGTGGTGGGTTGACCTAGGCTGGATGCCAGGTGCCCACCAAAGCCATTCTGTCACTCCCCTCCTCAGCTGGACAAAATAGGGATCATTGTCACTTTAACATTACCACTTTAAGTCTGAAAGATGTGCCAGGACAAACGATTCTAAGTTCTGCATATTTAGAATCCAGAGTTTACATATTTCTGTTCACATGCGTCAGACTAACTGCATACATGTAGTTCAGAAGCACATGTCACAGGAACAGGCATGCCTGAGATTTCTGAATATTTGGCCTTTTTTATGTTGGTGGATATCCACAGATTGGGACAAACGTTCAAAATCCTCAGACAGCTTTCAAATTTGATCTCTTGGCAGAAAAGAGAACATATCTGAAGAAATCTGGATATGTGGCTGGGCTGTGTATCTGTCCAGCCCACCATCTATCCCAGTCATCTTAGAAACCAAGAGGGAGGGACACTGCAGTTATCTGAGGACATGTAGCAGGATAACCTCTGTTCTGTGTTCTACCTTCCGCAGATTCAAAATCTATTTTACTATGTTGTACCACTTACTGTATGGCAAAATTAAATTAGTACTGTGGTTCTGGAAAAATAACACCTAAAAGGCAGTTTAGGTAATCTGTCATATGAGAAGTGGGAGTGTCCTTCTTTAACCAGTAAACAATTGCAGTAAATTGGTGTTTTGATCGTCTATGTACAATACTAATTCCTGCTTAGAGTGCAAGCAAAAATGAAAAAAAACCAAGAAGGTTACGTTTTTTATAAATAGTCATCAAATTTTTAATTGGGTTGAATTTCATGTACGTAACATACTGTACATGCAGCAGCATAACACAGAAATCCTGGCTATGTAGAATTTTTGCCTTGAGTAATTTGGCGCTTTTCCTCAAATTTCTTCTTCCTTTTAATTGCTGTCTAAGTATTACATGCTTTGAACAGCTGAATAATGTTACAGGTTACTTTGCTGAATCAACATCCTAACAAATGTGCTTTATCATCATGATATGCACATTCGCTGATTATAGTGCTGAATTTGAATATCAAAATCTGCAGAAGTACTTTTAAGTTCTTTCTCTTTCCTCGCATCTTCGAGTATAGGTTAAGGATGGTCATTATTTTTGTCCCTTAAAGTCAACATCTATTTTTATTCTGATTTAATACGGTAGGTTCTTTATATTGGTGAAACAATAAGGTGATAGTGCTTACGTTACTGTGTGAAGTCTATTTAATTTGTTTCTCATGGAAATTTCAAAATCTCTCAATGAAAACAATTATTAGTTTTCATCTTCAAACTTTACACAATAGTTTTACCATAAACAAATCAGATCTTTTCTTTCAGTGCAGGATTTTGGTACTTTTATGTGTAGCTTGATTTTGTTCAATTAGTTCTATGTGTAAGTCTTATATACCGTTTGATACATCTGTTTATTTAAATGTATCATTGCTTAATGTGGATTTTCAGGTTTGTCTGCTGGGAGGGTTTAGGGTTGGTTTTTTTTCTTTCTTCCTATATACCACTCAATGATCAATCTGTAAGTTTTATAGTAATCCGAATTTTCATGGCCCCTGAAATTTATTCTTTTTTTTTTTGTATTATTTTATATAAGTATTAACCTGATAAGACTGCACCAAAATTAACAGAAGATCATTGACTGGACATTGGCTGGGACTTTCAGTGAGTTGTCCTGGGTCTGATGTTACTGATTTCAAAGGATTATTTACAAGTATTTATTCAGATTGAAAAAAGGAACTGAAACCCAACTCTCTAATTTACTTTATGATGTTCCTTCAGTGGTGACCATCCATTTGTTAATAAAATTATCTTATTGTAAACAGTAAAAATTGTAATACAGGAAACCACATGAATGCTATTGGCAACTTTTGCATTTTTCTTTACTAAAGCTGCTATTATTATAAATGAATCTCTAAGTGACTATGGGAATGCATTGCTATGGTAACTATGAGCCACAACAGCAGCTGCTTGCTTTTCACTGCTGTTGCATATATATGTTAAAGATGATAATGTCTCTTCTTTCAATTTTAATGAGTTTAACCTGAAAAAAAAGACATCAGCATTTCAAAAGCTACACATCTCATGTCAAATGAAGCCAGTCTGAGAGTTAGGTGTATTTAGACTTTCAGTTCCAGTCTTTGAGTTGTTGAAGATAGCCTTAACTTTAATGTGATTTTGTGCCATGAGAAATTACTGCACAGAGGGTAACACAACGAAGTCCCTTCCATACTGTTTTGGGGAAATTCATAAGATGAAAAGATTTTCTGGTAATTGTTCCAGAAAATGTCTTTATTATCAATCCATATTAATTTTTATAGTAATTATAGTCAATAGTTATGAAGACATTTGCCTCTCTTGCCAACCTTTCCTGCAGGAATATTTAATTGGGACTTTTGTTCCAGTAGGCCTTTTTTTTTCCTTTTCTTTTTTAATGTCCCATATTCTAAGAACTAAAATCCATTCAGTAGCCCTCCAGTTCTACACTGTAGTCTATTTTACATTTTTAGAGATGTCTTTAGATCTAAGCTACGCCAGTATCTAAGTGCTATGCCACTTAGATACTTCCTAAACCGTGTGTCTCTCGGTCCAACAGGCAGAGGAAGTACGAAGTGTGTTCCTTATGTCAGTAAGAGTGAAATAATCCCATTAATCTTTTTAACAAGATTGTGAGAGAAGTATTTTCTGTTATCCCAGCTTCAAAGATGAGGAAGACATAACACAGAAAGGTTACAAATCAGACTGAAATCTCTAGTATTACTTATAGAAGTAGAATATTACTTGGCATAGAAAAGGGTCAAAAGAATTAAAATCATGTGTTATGGTTCGCCGTGCTGGTCCTGTTATCTGCTATATCAAATAATGTAAACTCAGACTGGAAAAGGTTCAGAGGAGAGCTGAGGGGTGATCAAAAATCTAACTTCCTTACTTGGAGCGATTAAATAAACTAGGACTGTTCAGTTTGAGAAATAGAGATCATGGAGGGATACGGTAAAAGTACAAGATGGAAAGGCTGGGTATGTCTCAGATGTTCGTCATCTTTTCTACTGCAAGAACCAATTAAAAAAACCCCACAAATTAAGCTAGTCGGATCCTGTTTCAGAGCAATGAAATGAGAACGGCAATGGGTAACAGAGCTGTTGAACTCCTTACCAAAGGGCGCTGCAGATGCTCAGAGTTTATATTGGTTCTAAGGAAGACTGGGCAGGTTCACAAAAGAGAAGCACATTGAGGTTAACTGCGTACACAGAAACTGTATCTGACTTTGGAAGTCCCTGTGCTGAAAGGGATTGCTCAGGTGCAAAAAGTCTGTAAAAGTATTAGGTGAAAGTATATGTCCACCCTATTCCTACTTCTTCTTCAGCATCCACTGCATGGATACAGTTAATGACAGGATATCGGTCTACATGGATATTTGGTTTGGCCCAGTAAGCTTGTCCTTAAATGGCCATACCCTGTAAACAGCATTGCCTTTCAAAATAGAAAACAACAATAACGTATTTAGTCTTACTATATTTGGTTTTCAGACATGAAACAAATGACAATATTTGAAATTTGTTGGCAGATCGAGTGTTTGACAATAGGTCCATTATTATTCTGTTTATAAAACATTGCATTTTTAAAAGCTTGATCTTTAGTGTAAGCTGAAGGGCTCAAACACTTGCTTTCATGTCCATTTATTGACATATTTTTTAAAACTTAGCTGAAAATTTCCTGCCATTGGGATGAATCTTCTAAAGGATGTGGAAGTTCTCTTAACTGCATTTTGCCAACTTTCAAGAGTAGGGAATATAATATGAAATCACTGAGCTGATTAAAGTTAAGTCATACTGGAAGAAACAAGGCAACAGTTGTTGACTCTTTCTGAAAGTATTTACCACAGTAATGAAATGTAGAACTTGACTTAGAAATTGCTGCCACAAAGGACACTACTTTTTTACTAGTTGAGGTTTCTTCCTATTACTTTATGAATATAGCTTAAGGTATGTTCATACCACCCCTGCAGCCTCCCTGCTACCTTTGCCACATAAACCCAATATAGAAAGCTTGGAGGAAACTAAATATTTTGAATATACTGTACTTGCCAAACATTCTTAAAGCTCCACCTGGCAGATGAATAAATAACTATGCAAAAGCAAAAGAGAAATTATATAAATTTTACTGTCATACAAAGTATGTGCTAGAACAGCTTATGACAGCTAACGAGAACTGTAGTAATGAGAATTATAGAACTAAATTCTAAACTGGATAACAGGAATTACATTTTAGTAAGGAGAGTAAGATATGAAGTAGAGCTCCTGTAATACACTGCAAAGTATTGTAAATAATTATAATCAAGGGACTGAATGAATAATTATAATCAAGGGACAGCACCATTTTAATAATTTTTGCTAAGGAAGTGAAGATATGAAATTGGCTTCTAATTAGAAAAGCGTTGCAGTCAAGATTAGGTTTCCTAAGTAAAGGATTAAACACTGAAAGTGTTGCCCTGACCCACTAATTGCCTACCTGCCCCTCCATAAGGAAGGATACTTTTCTTCCTGTGAGGACTCTTCCCAGCTTGTTTTCTCCTGCTTAGGTCAGAACTGAAGTCACAGACATCTCAGTTGTTGTCAGAACTACCACAGTGTTCCAGATGCACCAGTATGAATTCCTCACAGGTTCAAGCGTAAATGATAAATAAACCACTCATTTTAAATGCAGTTGTATCTGACAAGTGAAAGCATCAGGGAAGTATATGTTAAAGCAACAAACAGGAGAGGGTTTTTTAAAGGCGTGGAAGTCTCACTGACTCAATGAGAGCAGGGCTACTAAAGAGAGTTGAGAGATTTTCTTCTGCTTTAACACTAAGTGTTATATACAGCTTTGATTTTTACAGAATGGAGAAAATTCCCAAGAGGTGAAATGAGGCTTTTACATCTTGCAATAGTGGATAAAACCAAACTAGTTTCATTACTCATATTTGAAAGAGAACACTTAGAGGCCGAACCTGGAGAATAACAAACTGCACCAGGAGATACAGATTTTTTAAAAATTGTAAGGGCCATGCTTCCAAAGAAAAGTATGACCACATAAGAATTTATCCCACCTCTTCCCCAAAAAATAGAATTCAAAAAAGAATGTAAGTTTTTTTTCGTAACTGCTAAAAATGTTATTTAGTCCAGAATCAGCACTATGACCATATAAATAGCTATGAAAAGTTCCAGGTTGTCCAGTGAGAGGGATTAGTTTAGTTTAAGAATAAATCTCTCCTGAAGTATTTATCTAACAAAAGAGAATTTTATTCTTATCTCCAGCAAGGAAATAATTCTTTAGAACAATTTTTATATTGGCTTATGCGTTCTTTTTTTACTTCTTAGTCAAGCAACCACTGAGGATTCCTAAAAATTCAATAAAACTACCAAACCATCTTGGAAGCAGAATTCTCTCTCAATGCTGCAGGCTGATTTTGGAAAAAATCTTGCAGAGAGGTGGAATACACTGTGTCACAGTCAGCGCCTGGTAACTCTGCCCAAAGACTGTTCATTCAGAGCTGACATCAGCTCTGACCACGGAGGCATAGTTCGTTCCCATCTACTTGTAAAGTACCACAGAACCATACCACTGCTGTCCCGAGGTCTTATTATTGATAACGGGCCCAGAGAGGCAGGACTGGGGCCTTGTGAAATTAGCTGAAAGTAGCCCAAGCTGGACATAATTTCATCAGGGTAATGGACTAGGTGGTCTTCAGACAACCCAATTTAATCTGTGATTCTGTAGTTTTTCCAATTCAGAATTACAGACTAAACTGTTGGCTGATTAAGCAATGGATTTAGTGGTTACTGACTAAAATTTAATTGTATGCAATATGTAAGACACCAGACTGGATGATTTAATAGTCGTTTCTGGTCTGGGAAAGTATGAAGCTCATGAAAACGCAACCCATTTTTTAATGTTACAATAGTAGATATACCACAAAGTAGAAAAATGGATTTGATACTGTCACCTGCTTAGCAGTTCTACTGAGAAATAAAAAATAACAAATTACTGTCTAGTCAGCATAACTTAAAAGCCAGTTCTAGCTAGCCTTTGGTTCAGCCAACAGTTTCGCATATGGAAATCCATACAGTGCTTACCCTGCTTTGCAAATGAACACTGTAACAAGGCCAACAGGTTTGCAGACCTCATAATAAAGACAACGAGAATAAGGTTGTCATGGTTAATCACGCCCTAAACTTTCAGGAAAGTTGGTTATGTCCACACAACTGACTTTTATAGATATCACAGCCACAGCAAATTCATCTTAGATAATTCAGAAGGATATGTTTCTTTCATTATAAGAAGCACAACTAAGTAAAAAAGTACTGCTTTGGTGCTTAGCAAGGTGGCTACAGAGCTAAGTGAGCTAAAAATTAATGAGTAGGTAGCAGAGAATTAAAACAGCAAAAAAACCCACTAGTAAAAAAAATGAGAAAAAAATCATAACAAATAATCAGAAAATTCATTAAGAAAGAGAGAAATGAGTTTAACGACTCCGTAATTAAAGACCAGTCCACTGTTTCATATGTTAACTGACAGCTAATTCAAATTTTCTAATCACAGAAAATTAACAGGCAAAGATACCAAAAAGGGAGAAAGTCTTGAATTTGTCTATTTAAAAAATAGGGAGCAAAACCATGATCATTGTTAGAGCTGGAAAGGTCAGGAAAAACTTGCGTGATTAACATCTTGAAAGGATGTGTAGAATTCCAATGCAAGATTTCAACCAAGCTTGAAATTCTGTGATATTAGAAATTATCTTTTCCTTCTCTCAGTGTTGTTATGGTGGCCTGCAGTACGTTTATGACCTTCGCCATGTATTTGTCTACAGAAGCAATACTCGGTTTTGGTTTGTATAACTAGAAATATTTTTTAAATAAACCTCAAAAGTGCTACATGGGCATAGTTTATTCTTAGATAACATGGATACAGTAGCATACTCAAAAATAACAAAGAGTGTTAAGATGTACTCTTATAGAAATAGAAACAGTAGTCTAAAAGTGGAAAAAACTGGCATATGGATTAAATTAGAGATCTATCGTAGTGGGAAGAACAAGAAAAATGAGTAAGCTTAGATTCACTAATTACAACACAGATCTAGATTAAAAAAAAGCCACAGATAGAATGAAAAAGAAAAAAAAATATTTCATTTTAATTCACTTATAGTAAACGGGAACTAAACTATTAGGGATATCATAGACAGAAAAGTTAATGACTTTTTAAATATGAGCTTGGGAATGTAAGTTAGACAATAGCAAAAAACAAGGCAAAGCAAAATGATACGCAGAATTTTGGCATCATATTTATTAATCACCTTAGCACTATGACGGTGAGCAAAATCTGATCACCTGTGTTCAAAGAAAGGTTTGGCATTTAAGTGCACCATGTTCAGAACTCCCATTAAAATCATTTTACTTACTTACTACACTACTAAATATTACAACTAGAAGTATGAATTTCACCCAAAGCTAGTTGAAATGAATATCCTTCAGTCTGGCTTTGCCTGCAGGATAACAGCATGCAGAGGTGGAGGTTGGTTTCCTTTTTTTTTCTACTCATTAATTCTCTGCATGATCTAGACTTTCATTAACTGGAAAAGGTCTAGAGACCTAGGACAAACAAATATCTTTTAAAAAGCCATTATTCACTTATTGTTTAACTGCGTACTAAAATAAAAATGAAAGGGAAATTGCTTGACAAGGTGAAATCTTTGGACAACAATGAAGACAGCATTGCCAGTAATACATATTTTGAAGTTTCTGACTATACTAATAAATATTTTTTCTTGTTTGTACTGTAAAGCACTCAAAAAGATGTAAGTTTAAGGATGGATTTTTTCTATTTACCTGCCTCCTCTTCATGAGACAGCTATATCTCTGGTTTGTTTTCATAAGTTGCGTTAGCCTTGAACATTTGCCAGGCTCAAAGGCAGCTTAAAAATGTTTGCAGTGTTATTCTAGTCATAAAGAGTGAAATTAAAAAAAAAAAAAAGTGCCCTATATTTCCTAGAAAGCAACAGTCTGCCTGATTTGTTAAAATTAAAGCACTGGAAGAAATGAGGGGATACAATTAAGGTAGCGCTATTTATTTCATTTTCATTTATTTCAAATTTGATTTTCACTGGCTTTGGTCAAAAAATGAATAGTTCACAGGAACAAACACTAGTGACTGGCTTGACAGGTGACCCCATGTTTTTTTTAACTGGGTTCCATGAAAGACTATTATATGTTGCTGGTTACATAGCTAGAAAGCATTGATTCATTGATTCTGAAGTATTTAATTTTAAATATCTTGGGTTCAACAAACTTTTGCTAAGTCCAAGGTAGGGCACTCAGAACTCTACCAGGGTGCAGCCGTGATAGTAATGGACAGTCTGAGCATCTTTCCCTGTAATGAGATAAAGTGATAAAGAGCATGCACCCAAGCAAGCGGTGCTGGTGGGGAGAGAGCGAGCTGCTTTTTTTCCTCCCTACATATCCAGTCATGAGGGTTCTCATACAGCTCCCCTCTGAGTGCACTACCCGATGTTTTGTAGTTGACTGAAAGTTAATGAAAGAACCTGAAGGTAACTGAAAGTTTGGTGCTTACTGGCCACACTGTGTTAGGAGACAGTGTGCTTTGGGTCTTCAAACTGAAGACCTGGTTTATCCAGGGAAGTTCGCAGATCAATTACAGAGCAGCCTGATTTTGTATCTGAAGTTCAACTTCAAGATCACAGTCTGAAAATACATGGTTTCTAGCATGAAACCATGAAAATGAATAGAGCTGTATTTTGTAATTTGCAATCCAAAGAAACTTTCTTCTAGGTATCTGAGGTCATGGGATTGAGAAGCAGTATTGTAGAGTGTTATTTTATTCTAATGGCATTTCCTTCAATTTCACAAATCATTCACGTTAGAGCAAGTTTTGCAGCAGTCCTTATCAATCACTGATACATCTTGTAGGAGAGAGATAAGAAAAAAGAAAATGGCCTTCCCAAGTCAAAACATCAATAGTTTCATCCTCTGATTCTGAATCAATTCCTACAGAGACAAGGTCAGTTAAATTACATACTTTCTGTACTTTACTCCAGCTGACAATCTGCTGGTTATAATGCAAGAACACAAGGGCTCAAATAGATTTTTCTGACATGGTGTGCCATCTGGCACAAAGCAGCCTTACAAATGCTGCTTCCCTGCTCTGCTTTTGCAGATCTAGTGACGGCATAGTTGTAAGCCCTGTCAGTTTTCAGTAGCAAAGTTAGCTTAATGCAATCTATCTGTAGGTATCAAAATCACTGTTACCAGATGCAATGTTTCATGGTCCCAACTTAAAGATGTAATTATATTTCCATGCAGAAAAATTCTCCAACATTAGAAGTACATTTGAAAGTGTAGCAGGATTAAAACAAGAAGTAGGGAATTATATCTGTGACTAGTTGGTATATTGGTGCTTAATGGAGTAGCACATTAGGTAGCAAATGAGTTATTTCACTGTTATGGGGCCAGATTGTGATCTCATTTCCTCAGATGCAAGAGAGATGAGAATCTACTTTTAATAAGCAAAGTACTAACAGAATGAACCATCATGCAGTAGTGCTGCTTAAGTGTTCCCAAGCAGCACTATCTCACTACTGAGGCAAGGATGCGTGTCTTTGCAACTTTGATTTCATAGCATTCTGAATGATGCTAGAATGTGTGGTGATGTTGTGATGCTGCACAGATGGTGGCTAGCATAAAATTACTCTTTCATTTTCATAAAATGACTCTTTCAGCCAATGTCACTCTAATCTTCAAAAAGAGCAAGGGGGACCCAGGAAACTACAGGCCAGTTAGCCTCACCTCCATCCCTGGAAAGGTGATGGAACAGCTCATTCTGGATGTCATCTCTAAGCATATGGAGGAAAAGAAGGTTATCAAGAGTAGTCAGTGTGGATTCACCAAGGGGAATTCATGCTTGACCAATCCGATAGCCTTCTATGATGGCATAACTGGCTGGGTAGATGAGGGGAGACCAGTGAATGTTGTCTACCTTGACTTCAGCAAGGCTTTTGACACTATCTCCCGTAAAATCGTCATAGGTTAGCTCAGGAAGCGTGGGTTAGATGGATTGAGAACTGGCTGAATGGCAGAGCTCAGTGGCACAGAGTCTAGTTGGAGGCCTGTAGCTAATGGAGTTCCCCAGGGGTCAGTACAGGGTCAAGTCTTGTTCATCTTAGTCATCAGTGACCTGGATGAAGGGAGAGTGTTCCTTCAGCAAGTTTGATGATACAAAACTGGGAGGAGTGGCTGATATACCAGAAGGCTGTGCTGCCATTCAGCAAGACCTGGACAGGCTGGAAAGTTGGGTGGAGAGGAATCTAATGAAGTTCAACAAAGTGTAGTGTCCTGTACATACAGAGGAATAACCCCATGCACCAGTACAGGTTAGGGGTTAACCTGCAAAGAGCCAACAGGGACAGGACAGTAAAGCAACTCACTGTGACAGGTTTTTTTCTTCCAATTAAATTTTTAAAGGTCTGACTAAATGCTGCTGTTACTGATGAAAATCTTGTTTCCTAGATGTCAATGCTACAAGGAAAAAAAACTGCAGAGCTTACAGTAAGAGCACCATGTATTCACATATATAGCCAGGTCTGCAGTTCTAAAAAATACCTCCTAACACAAAGATCCCTTCAGGTTTTTTCCACACTTATTTATGTATGGCACTAAATGGTGTTGATTTCATCTTCCTCAGTACACTATTTAGTGTTCAAGTTAACAGAAGGCTCTCCTTCAACCTATTTATATTATTATATTGTTCAGTGGAATCAATATACATTTCACACTGTAGAGGTACACAAAAAATTTTGTACACTGGCATTTAACAACCATAATTTTGTACTCCTACAGTTCAGCTGTAGGAGTACAAAACACTTCTGAAACATTAGAGAAAGCTATTTCATGTGTTTCTGATTTAGCTACTCTGTCTTAAACTGAAGCAAAGGTAGTTGTTACTGCAGCTTTACCGGACAAATGAAAACATCACCCAAAGCATTGATTATAGTGTGGGATTTTCTAATTTCCTAGAAGATTCCAAACATATGTCATAGTTTTGCAGAAGTGACAAGTACCATATCTGAACAGATATTTTTTGGTATGCCACTATACTACTTCACTGTTTAAACTGCTTGACGGGCAAGCTCCCAGCTTTCTGTGATTCTGCAGTTTTAGAAATGCCATCCTCCCATGGAAACCTCTGTGCTCTGTGGATATAACTTAAAAATGGAGGCCCATCAGTTCCACTCCATACTTTAGTCCATAGGGAACAAAGACATTAGTTTTCTGTAAATGGGATTGAAACGGAGGGCAGAGTTGAAAGAAAAGATGCATCTTCTGTATAGCTATTGGCGGCTTTTGTTCAATAGCATATCGTATTTACAAATAACACCATTTGTTAGTATTATTCAAGAAATAAATCTCTTTTTCCCCCATTAAATAACTGTATTGACTTCTATTTGCTTTGCAACAGAAGCTCAAAGAATGGTATTGGTAGCAACTTTTGCTTACTGATATGAATGCTGGAAACAAAATCCATTATTTACAGTACTTCTGAAAGTGTTATCTCACATGAAGATGTTTGGACAATTTAAAGTAATATCAGTGCTTCCTTAGGACAAAGTATAAACTTTATTTAATCATTTTAGCTGGTATTTTCAGAAATAGAGGCCTAAAGTATCTAAATTCATATGTAAAAATCTGAAATGAGATTCATTGTATGGGTCCAGGTACAATGGCAGAACACAAGTAACGAGTGGTGAATTGCTTGTTTTTATGGCAATATCACCTTTATGAACTGCAAAACAAATGTGCCTGCATCAGATTTCGATTGCTCAGAGAGAAAAAGCCAAGCTGAAGCAGAACAACAATAATTTATGGCTGAGCAGATGACTAATCAGGCTAACCCTAGATTTGATTCCAGAGCAAAAGTTCTGTTTAAAGTACTTTGTTTACCTGACTAGCTATTCTTATGGTCCCTCCCATCCATTTCAAATGAGTGATAAATTTAAGAAGGATTGTCTCAAAGGGGTTCTTTCAATATCAAAAATCATACTATTTTCCTTCACAAAATTATCATTTTAATAGAAATTCTAAAAATGTTAAGGAAAGACATACATTTGCCAATTCCCATTTGGTATGCAAATATTCCTCTACTTGCCTGCTATGACTGCAATTCACTTTAAGATGTGCTCTTATCATATCTTTTAAAATGCCATATATCTTTTGAAATATCACATGAAAACTTAGGTGACCCACTTTTTTTAAAAAAAAGCAGTGCAGTAAAAGGTATTTCTCAGTGTACAATATTCCATTTGGGGGATATGCTGAATGACATATATTAGTCAGTAACTTTAAATAATATATGAAAATATTTTTACTGACTTTTTTTTCCTAAAAAGTCTAGCTCAATGTGAGATGTGAATTATTAAATTCCATGGAACAGATTTCTATGGGGGATTTAGGAGGAGACTTTGAAATCTGATTTTTCATTGGGAAAATGCAATCCATTGTATTACCAGAATACTAACATATTCTCTCTTTTCTTCTACCATCATAAGACATGGAAATGTGTATCATTATAATGCATTTCAATATCCACATTCCAAATATTTAATGTTATTTTTTAAAATTAATAATTATGAGATAAAGGAACAACTCATGAAGCCAGATAATGGTATTTTCATTTTTACTTCTTTTAAAACCCCTAAAAAATAATTAGTATGCAAGATGCAAATGTAACCCAAGAAATTACTTTCTTTTACAGCCAATAACTGACCTTTTGCTCACCCATAATGTGTCTTTCAACAAAAGGCCATATTCAAAACCAGACTTAACAAATACCCAAACAAAATAGCCTGCGCTTCGCTGGCAGAGTCTTCCAAAGTCACAAAGAGAACCGTTAGGTCTGCACATTAACTCAACCTGGCAAACGTTTCATGATGTAACTTAACACCCCCAAAAGACCCTGTTTTTTTTCCATGTGGAATATATGAAGAACTACATTCAAGGGCTATTTCTCTACACATTTAGGAGGTGGGAAGGAGATGCTGAATCTTTATGACTGTTGTGTCTCCAAATGCAGTAAAATCCAGCTCATCAGGAAGCTGTAACTTTTCATCTTTTACAACACCAGTTCAATTCACTCCACTTTGGAGTGACAGAATATGTGGATGCAGAAAAGCTCTGGGGCTTGCTGCTACTGAAACAAACAAACAAGAGGGCTGCTGTAAGACAGTGATCTAATAATCCCCTATTTATGGCTCTTCTTATTTTAGAGAATCTTGGTTCTGGTAGGTAATGACCTATCCTGCTATCTTCTGTACACCTGAAAGGCTGTATTCAGCAGGTAGAGTGTTGCCAGGTTTAGACTGTCAGATATAGTGGAGAGAACATTCTTCATGGAAGAATTCAAACTGTGCTCCAGAGGAGAAAAGTCAAGCAACAACAATATGTAAATCTAAGTTCACCCTTTTTCTTTTTGCTTGAAGCTGCCTCATAAGGAACAACTGTTCCTCCTGGCTTGCATCCAATGGAGATGGAAAAAGACTGGCAAGAGAGGGGACAATAAGGTGAATAAAGAGCAGTGTTAGCAGCAAGTCTGGGAGCAAAGTAGCCATACCTCAATTGCAGGCTCAGCTTGAATAACTTACTACGACTTTCTGTCTGGGCTATTTAGCTGATTTCTCCTAAAATTATTTCCTGCTTTCAAGGATGTTGAGAAGATACTCTGTTTTTCCTAAGAAGCACCTAAGCTGTGAGAGACATGACCATCCACAGAAATCTCAGTGTCCTGGAAGTGCAGTGCTTCATCAGTTAAGCACTTAAGGAGCACTTGCCAGAACATGTATGATTTGAAGACACACAAATCAAGTTTTGTTCCAAGCCTTTAGTAAACTGGGATGGATGGTGAGCTTCTGGAGTTCCCCTCCCTACCAGTGTCAGCGAACTGCAGTAAGTTTTAACATGGGGTACAGATGGAAAGAACATCCTCAAGCAGCGAATTAGTATCTGTTCTCCTTCAGATAACAACAGACACAGCTTTAAGTTTGTTTGTTACTCGTTTCCAATAGTGTATTCTTACTAGAAGGATATAGAAAATAATATCTCTTTCAAATACCAGAATATAGTTTGTCCATAAATCATACAAGAAGGCACTAGGCATCCAAGCAGAACACGCGAATAATCCAAAATACATTGTGCATGCATGTTAGAAGACAGGACAGAATTCCTCACGTGCCTCAGAAATAGAACAGATTATGCAGTACATAACTCATAAAGCTTTTTTCCTGCAGAGCAGAGTAGAGGAAAATCTCGCCAAAATTATCTGTCGCCAGGAATTTTCAGTATTTCAGTCTCCTGTGTCTCCCATAACAGATCAGTGGAAAATGTTCACATAATGCTTAAGAAAGTGAAACTTCAGCAACAAACCCAATAGTTCTAATGTTATTCTGTGACCAGATAAAGAGAGGAATGAAAATGCAGGAGTTACCATACAATGCTTTGAGTATGATGGAATTTATGTAAAACTTTTGAATCTCAGCTCTACATTATAAATGGGTTTTATGTATATAACTTCTTCAAACTGCTAACTTAATTTGAACGCAGTACTTATTTGCTTCCTCTCTTCTCTACCTGCAAGTTAAAGAACCAGAAAAACAAACAGAGAAAAAAATCAGCAAGGCATTGAGCAATTTGGAGCCTGTTCTAAGCTGGCTCAGACTTTGGACCAGATGACCCTCAGAATTCCCCTCAAACCTGAATTATACTTTCATTCTGATTTTATGATGCTAAATCAATCAGAAATTCCAAAAGATAATTGCACAGGATTCATAATAGACAATCGTTAACAATTCATGAGCCTCTATTCACAGAAAACCTAGCATGCATAAATAGCAAGAACAACCAGTTTGCCTAACAGGCTAGTATCAAAAAAAAAAAAAAAAAGATGCCCAATACGGACTTGAGTCATCAGATGAGACTGATCACCACAGGAAAGCAGAATTCATAAGAGAGAATTTTTTTC